>NC_084549.2:71290000-71342500 GCF_033978685.3 Nerophis lumbriciformis | reverse complement strand
ATATATATACATATGTGTGTATATATATATATATATATATATATATATATATATATATATATATATATATATATATATATATATATATATATATATATATATATATATGTATGTATGTATGTATGTATGTATGTATATATCCCCAACTGATGCACAGAGGAGTGGTCCAGCCCGGGTCCTGACTGTGGTCACCTAATAACCTCTCCACGCAGGAGACGGGGGCAGAGCAGAAAAGAGAGACGGCAGATCAACTGGTCTAAAAGGGGAGTCTACTTAAAGGCTAGTGTATACAAATAAGTTTTAAGATGGGACTTAAATGCTTCTACTGAGGTAGCATCTCTAACTGTTACTGGTAGAACATTCCAGATTACTGGAGCCCCAATAGAAAACGCTCTATAGCCCACAGACCTTTTTTTGGGCTCTGGGAATCACTAATAAGCCAGAATTCTTACAACGCAGATTTCTGGCCTGGTATTATTAAATAGGTGTGTAATTGTTTGGTTGTCAAATGTTAAGGTGGTATTATTAAATAGGTGTGTAATTGTTTGGTTGTCAAATGTTAAGGTGGTATTATTAAATAGGTTTACAATTGTTTGGTTGTCAAATGTTAAGGTGGTATTATTAAATAGGTGTGTAATTGTTTTGTTGTCAAATGTTAAGGTGGTATTATTAAACAGGTGTACAATTATTTGGTTGTCAAATGTTAAGGTGGTATTATTAAATAGGTGTACAAATATTTGGTTGTCAAATGTTAAGGTGGTATTATTAAATAGGTGTGTAATTGTTTTGTTGTCAAATGTTAAGGTGGTATTATTAAATAGGTGTGTAATTGTTGTGTTGTCAAATGTTAAGGTGGTATCAATAAATATGTGTATAATTGTTGTGTTGTCAAATGTTAAGGTGGTATTATTAAATAGGTGTGTAATTGTTTTGTTGTCAAATGTTAAGGTGGTATTATTAAACAGGTGTACAATTGTTTGGTTGTTAAATGTTAAGGTGGTATTATTAAACAGGTGTACAAATGTTTGGTAGTAAAATGTTAAGGTGGTATTATTAAATAGGTGTACAATTGTTTGGTTGTTAAATGTTAAGGTGGCATTATTAAACAGGTGTACAATTGTTTTGTTATCAAATGTTAAGGTCGTATTATTAAACAGGTGTACAATTGTTTGGTTGTCAAATGTTAAAGTGGTATTATTAAATAGGTGTACAAATATTTGGTTGTCAAATGTTAAGGTGGTATTATTAAATAGGTGTGTAATTGTTTTGTTGTCAAATGTTAAGGTGGTATTATTAAACAGGTGTACAATTATTTGGTTGTCAAATGTTAAGGTGGTATTATTAAATAGGTGTACAAATATTTGGTTGTCAAATGTTAAGGTGGTATTATTAAATAGGTGTGTAATTGTTTTGTTGTCAAATGTTAAGGTGGTATTATTAAACAGGTGTACAATTATTTGGTTGTCAAATGTTAAGGTGGTATTATTAAATAGGTGTACAAATATTTGGTTGTCAAATGTTAAGGTGGTATTATTAAATAGGTGTGTAATTGTTTTGTTGTCAAATGTTAAGGTGGTATTATTAAATAGGTGTGTAATTGTTTTGTTGTCAAATGTTAAGGTGGTATTATTAAATAGGTGTGTAATTGTTGTGTTGTCAAATGTTAAGGTGGTATCAATAAATATGTGTATAATTGTTGTGTTGTCAAATGTTAAGGTGGTATTATTAAATAGGTGTGTAATTGTTTGGTTGTCAAATGTTAAGGTGGTATTATTAAATAGGTTTACAATTGTTTGGTTGTCAAATGTTAAGGTGGTATTATTAAATAGGTGTGTAATTGTTTTGTTGTCAAATGTTAAGGTGGTATTATTAAACAGGTGTACAATTATTTGGTTGTCAAATGTTAAGGTGGTATTATTAAATAGGTGTACAAATATTTGGTTGTCAAATGTTAAGGTGGTATTATTAAATAGGTGTGTAATTGTTTTGTTGTCAAATGTTAAGGTGGTATTATTAAATAGGTGTGTAATTGTTTTGTTGTCAAATGTTAAGGTGGTATTATTAAATAGGTGTGTAATTGTTGTGTTGTCAAATGTTAAGGTGGTATCAATAAATATGTGTATAATTGTTGTGTTGTCAAATGTTAAGGTGGTATTATTAAATAGGTGTGTAATTGTTTTGTTGTCAAATGTTAAGGTGGTATTATTAAACAGGTGTACAATTGTTTGGTTGTTAAATGTTAAGGTGGTATTATTAAACAGGTGTACAAATGTTTGGTAGTAAAATGTTAAGGTGGTATTATTAAATAGGTGTACAATTGTTTGGTTGTTAAATGTTAAGGTGGCATTATTAAACAGGTGTACAATTGTTTTGTTATCAAATGTTAAGGTCGTATTATTAAACAGGTGTACAATTGTTTGGTTGTCAAATGTTAAAGTGGTATTATTAAATAGGTGTACAAATATTTGGTTGTCAAATGTTAAGGTGGTATTATTAAATAGGTGTACAATTGTTTGGTTGTCAAATGTTAAGGTGGCATTATTAAACAGGTGTACAAATATTTGGTTGTCAAATGTTAAGGTGGTATTATTAAATAGGTGTACAATTGTTTGGTTGTCAAATGTTAAGGTCGTATTATTAAATAGGTGTGTAATTGTTTTGTTGTCAAATGTTAAGGTGGTATTATTAAATAGGTAAAAAATTGTTTGGTTGTTAAATGTTAAGGTGGTATTATTAAATAGGTGTGTAATTGTTGTGTTGTCAAATGTTAAGGTGGTATTATTAAATAGGTGTGTAATTGTTTTGTTGTCAAATGTTAAGGTGGTATTATTAAATAGGTGTAGAATTGTTTGGTTGTCAAATGTTAAGGTGGTATTATTAAATAGGTGTGTAATTGTTTTGTTGTCAAATGTTAAGGTGGTATTATTAAATAGGTGTAGAATTGTTGTGTTGTCAAATGTTAAGGTGGTATTATTAAATAGGTGTGTAATTGTTTGGTTGTCAAATGTTAAGGTGGTATTATTAAATAGGTGTGTAATTGTTTTGTTGTCAAATGTTAAGGTGGTATTATTAAATAGGTGTACAATTGTTTGGTTGTCAAATGTTAAGGTGGTATTATTAAATAGGTGTGTAATTGTTTTGTTGTCAAATGTTAAGGTGGTATTATTAAATAGGTGTGTAATTGTTGTGTTGTCAAATGTTAAGGTGGTATAATTAAATAGGTGTGTAATTGTTTTGTTGTCAAATGTTAAGGTGGTATTATTAAATAGGTGTGTAATTGTTGTGTTGTCAAATGTTAAGGTGGTATTATTAAATAGGTGTGTAATTGTTTTGTTGTCAAATGTTAAGGTGGTATTATTAAACAGGTGTAGAATTGTTTGGTTGTCAAATGTTAAGGTGGTATTATTAAATAGGTGTGTAATTGTTTGGTTGTCAAATGTTAAGGTGGTATTATTAAATAGGTGTGTAATTGTTTTGTTGTCAAATGTTAAGGTGGTATTATTAAATAGGTGTAGAATTGTTGTGTTGTCAAATGTTAAGGTGGTATTATTAAATAGGTGTGTGATTGTTTGGTTATCAAATGTTAAGGTGGCATTATTAAATAGGTGTACAATTGTTTGGTTGTTAAATGTTAAGGTGGTATTATTAAACAAGTGTACAAATGTTTGGTTGTCAAATGTTAAGGTGGTATTATTAGATAGATGTACAAATATTTGGTTGTCAAATGTTAAGGTCGTATTATTAAATAGGTGTACAATTGTTTGGTTGTCAAATGTTAAAGTGGTATTATTAAATAGGTGTACAAATATTTGGTTGTCAAATGTTAAGGTGGTATTATTAAATAGGTGTACAAATATTTGGTTGTCAAATGTTAAGGTGGTATTATTAAATAGATGTACAATTGTTTGGTTGTCAAATGTTAAAGTGGTATTATTAAATAGGTGTGTAATTGTTTGGTTGTCAAATGTTAAGGTCGTATTATTAAATAGGTGTGTAATTGTTTTGTTGTCAAATGTTAAGGTGGTATTATTAAATAGGTGTACAAATATTTGGTTGTCAAATGTTAAGGTGGTATTATTAAATAGGTGTACAAATATTTGGTTGTCAAATGTTAAGGTGGTATTATTAAATAGGTGTGTAATTGTTTTGTTGTCAAATGTTAAGGTGGTATTATTAAATAGGTGTGTAATTGTTTTGTTGTCAAATGTTAAGGTGGTATTATTAAACAGGTGTACAAATATTTGGTTGTCAAATGTTAAGGTGGTATTATTAGATAGGTGTACAATTGTTTGGTTGTCAAATGTTAAGGTGGTATTATTAAATAGGTGTACAAATGTTTGGTTGTCAAATGTTAAGGTGGTATTATTAAATAGGTGTACAATTGTTTGGTTGTCAAATGTTAAGGTGGTATTATTAAATAGGTGTACAATTGTTTGGTTATCAAATGTTAAGGTGGCATTATTAAATAGGTGTACAATTGTTTGGTTGTCAAATGTTAAGGTGATATTATTAAATAGGTGTACAATTGTTTGGTTGTTAAATGTTAAGGTGGTATTATTAAACAGGTGTACAAATGTTTGATTGTCAAATGTTAAGGTAGTATTATTAAATACGTGTGTAATTGTTGTGTTGTCAAATGTTAAGGGGGTATTATTAAATAGGTGTGTAATTGTTTTGTTGTCAAATGTTAAGGTGGTATTATTAAACAGGTGTACAATTATTTGGTTGTCAAATGTTAAGGTGGTATTATTAAATAGGTGTACAAATATTTGGTTGTCAAATGTTAAGGTGGTATTATTAAATAGGTGTACAAATATTTGGTTGTCAAATGTTAAGGTGGTATTATTAAATAGGTGTGTAATTGTTTTGTTGTCAAATGTTAAGGTGGTATTATTAAATAGGTGTGTAATTGTTGTGTTGTCAAATGTTAAGGTGGTATTATTAAATAGGTGTGTAATTGTTTTGTTGTCAAATGTTAAGGTGGTATTGTTGAATAGGTGTGTAATTGTTGTGTTGTCAAATGTTAAGGTGGTATTGTTAAATAGGTGTGTAATTGTTTTGTTGTCAAATGTTAAGGTGGTATTATTAAACAGGTGTACAATTATTTGGTTGTCAAATGTTAAGGTGGTATTATTAAATAGGTGTACAAATATTTGGTTGTCAAATGTTAAGGTGGTATTATTAAATAGGTGCGTAATTGTTTTGTTGTCAAATGTTAAGGTGGTATTATTAAATAGGTGTACAATTGTTTTGTTGTCAAATGTTAAGGTGGTATTATTAAATAGGTGTAGAATTGTTGTGTTGTCAAATGTTAAGGTGGTATTATTAAATAGGTCTGTAATTGTTTGGTTGTCAAATGTTAAGGTGGTATTATTAAATAGGTGTGTAATTGTTTGGTTGTCAAATTTTAAGGCGGTATAATTAAATAGGTGTACAATTGTTTTGTTGTCAAATGTTAAGGTGGTATTATTAAATAGGTGTACAATTGTTTTGTTGTCAAATGTTAAGGTGGTATTATTAAATAGGTGTAGAATTGTTCTGTTGTCAAATGTTAAGGTGGTATTAATAAATACGTGTACAATTGTTTTGTTATCAAATGTTAAGGTGGTATTATTAAATAGGTGTGTAATTGTTTTGTTGTCAAATGTTAAGGTGGTATTATTAAATAGGTGTGTAATTGTTTTGTTGTCAAATGTTAAGGTGGTATTATTAAATAGGTGTGTAATTGTTGTGTTGTCAAATGTTAAGGTGGTATTATTAAATAGGTGTGTAATTGTTTTGTTGTCAAATGTTAAGGTGGTATTATTAAACAGGTGTAGAATTGTTTGGTTGTCAAATGTTAAGGTGGTATTATTAAATAAGTGTAGAATTGTTGTGTTGTCAAATGTTAAGGTGGTATTAATAAATAGGTGTATAATTGTTTGGTTGTCAAATGTTAAGGTGGTATTAATAAATTAATTGTTTTGTTGTCAAATGTTAAGGTGGTATTGTTGAATAGGTGCTGGTGTCCAGTGAAGCTGTTTGTTTTGGTCAAATATTACAAAGAAGTCTCTGGAGACGACTTTGCAGGGCCAATGAGAGAAAAGTGGAAAAGTGCGCCAAGTAGAGCCCAGTCAATAGCGTGTTAGGTCAGGTAACTTTATCAGTAACCGAAAGTTTCCCATAAAAAGGATTAAAACATATAAAATCCCAATCACATAAGATTTGGGACAAGCCAGAATAAAACACCAGAATTAAACAATAAATTGCACTAAAATAAATACAGGCAAAAATAGCTACTCCTGCTTATTTAGTTCTGTGATGGCAGCGAGGACAGAATGGTGTGGAAAAATGGTAATGGCACCTTTTATTATTGTCTAGTAGGGGTGTAACGGTACACAAAAATTTCGGTTTAGAGGTCACGGTTCGGTTCATTTTCGGTACAGTAAGAAAACAACAAAATATACATTTTTTTGGTTATTTATTTACCAAATTTGTAAACAATGGCTTTATCCTTTTAACATTGGGAACACTATAATAATTCTGCCCACGTTGATCAACATTAAACTGCCTCAAGTTGTTGCTCGGATGAAATAAAATGACAAAACTTTTCTTCTACGTACAAAAAGTGCAACATTAAACAGTTTCAATTCAACTCATCATGCTTCATTTATTACAGCATTTGGGAAGCCTGTAGTTGATTTTTATTATGTAAATGTTATATTTTCATCAACATGTGATAGCAGGGACCCTGCCATTCAAAACTAGGCTGCTGCATTACTAATGATTCATGTAACTATAGCTGAAAAAATGGTACAATAGCAATAGGAGAGACTATTCATCCCTGAACACCATGGAGTTCATGTAGGCTTAATGATGCACTTACATTATTATATCAACTATCAGAGACAGAAACTCTTCATTTAACATAATGTCCTGCTTCAACGCAGCTCAATCAACACAGAAAAAGGTAAAGTGAAATAACAGACAGACAGGGCTTTGCTGTCCGTAACACACACACACACCGCAAAATGAGCTAACGTTATGCTAAAAACGAATTAACCTTCACCTCAAGCCAGGACTGCGAGCGAGCTGAGCTGCCTTTATTATTTCTAGAAGGTCAACGGGCTCATAGTGATGTTACTAGTAGTTGACTGGGAGGTGTTTATTATCATTTGGGGAGAGTCCGCTGCCTGATGATTACCTGCTAAGCGCTCTGAATACGCACTGCTGATTGGCTGTTACCGCTCTATTTGTAACCAATCAGATGGTTGTGTGGGTGGGACAATGTTGGGTGTGTGTAGAGGACTGACAGAGGCAGAAGGAAGCGGAGGCGGCTACTTAATATGTCCGTGTGGAAACTAGTTCGGTACACCTTTGAACCGAACCGAAACCCCCGTACCGAAACGGTTCAATCCAAATGCACGTACCGTTACACCCCTATTGTCTACTAGTACAGTGGTTCTTAACCTTGTTGGAGGTACCGAACCCCACCAGTTTCATATACACATTCATCGAACCCTTCTTAAATAAAATGTTTTTTTTTTGTTTTTTTTCAAATTCAAGACAAAGTTTTATGTTTTTTTTTACTCATACTTGCCAACCCTCCCGGATTTTCCGAGAGACTCCCGAAATTCAGCGCCTCTCCCGAAAACCTCCCGGAAGTAATTTTCTCCCGAAAAACTCCCGGAATTCAGCCGGAGCTGGAGGCCACGCCCCCTCCAGCTCAATGCGGACCTGAGTCCAGTGTGCGCACACAAGGAGACGAAGCAGAAGAACGAGACCGTAGTCGAAGAGCGCAGGGGAGACACTTCTCCAGGGCGGATGTATGCTCAGGGCAACACCCTTCACCTTACCCAGTGGGTATTTAGGGTGAATGATGAGTCCAGCGATTAGTTGCTTTATTGATTGCTTGCACACAGCCAATCCAGCACAAAACCAACTAGTCCCTCCCCGCATTTACGCTACCGCTCCCTCTCTTCTCTCGCCCACACACTCACTGACGTCACTCACCTCACATCATACTTGCCAACCCTCCCGGATTTTCCGGGAGACTCCCGAAATTCAGCGCCTCTCCCGAAAACCTCCCGGGACAAATTTTCTCCCGAAAAACTCCCGAAATTCAGGCGGAGCTGGAGGCCACGCCCCCTCCAGCTCCATGTGGACCTGAGGGACGTTGACAACACACAACAACAGTGTCTACCGTAAAGCAGTTCGTCTGCCGTAAACAGTAATGTTGTGACACTTTTAAACAGGACAATACTGCCATCTACTGTACATACATGTGTGACCCACCCATAATGTGTCACATTTTTGTGTTGATTTATTTATTTTATTTTGGGGTTTTAATTCGTTTTTGGAGCTGTCATTACACATTTATCAGTATTCACATTGGTCAGTAGGGGGCAGTAGGGCGTTTCTTCCCAATTGAATGCTATCACCTGCAGACCGGAAGTGTCTTGTCATTCTGATGAGCGCGACCAGTCTGTGAACAATTGAAACGTCCTGTGTGCTTTTTCCTCCTGTATAACAGGTTAGTTTTGGTGAATCAACTCACTGAATAATATCCATGCGATCTTTATAAGTTTAAGTACACATTCTGATGGTGGAGCCTAACTCTAAAGTGTTTGTGAGTTGTAGTTTGTATTTGTGAATGAATCCAGTGCACAGCTGCAGCAATCAATACAAAAAGGCGACGTGAGTACGCAATGTTTATATAGGAACTTCCGATCCTAATTCAGACTCCCAAATTAGAGCTCCCGTTTTCTTATTGATTTTATAATGTATATTTGTATAATGTGTGTGTTCTGAAATAGTGACAGAAAATAGAACAAGGATGGACAATTCAACCCTTAACTCAACAATGAGTAGATGAGTGTTATGTGTGTGTATATGTGTAAATAAATGAACACTGAAATTCAAGTATTTGTTTTATTTATATATATATATATATATATATATATATATATATATATATATATATATATATATATATATATATATATATATATATATATAGCTAGAATTCACTGAAAGTCAAGTATTTCTTATATATATATATATATATATCTCAACCACGCCCCCAACCACGCCCCCCATTGTTTGGTGGGTATCCATAATACTTAGACTTAGACTTCCTTTTTATTGTCATTCAAATGTTAACTTTGCTGTACAGATATGCCAATAGGGAGAAGTTTTTATTTACAAGATTGATTGATTGATTGATTGATTGGAACTTTTATTAGTAGATAGCACAGTACAGTACATATTCTGTACAATCTTACTTGCCAACCTTGAGACCTCCGATTTCAGGAGGTGGGGGTGGGGGCGTGGTCGGGGGTGGGGCAGGGCGTGGTTGAGGGCGTGGTTGAGGGCGTGGTTAAGAGGGGAGGAGCATAATGACAGCTAGAGTTCACCAAGTAAAGTATTTCATACATATATATATATATATATATATATATATATATATATATATATATATATATATATATATACATCCTGAAAATATGCAAACAAAACAGTGTTTAGATAATTGATACTTCAAACTTGCATAAATAAATATTAAGGAATATAACATAACTTGGCTTCTGAGAGCTTCAAAATGTAATGAATAAAATGTTAAAGTTGTTGATAAACAAGCAATTATTTTAATAATTAAATATGGTCATTTTAAATGAATTATTATGATAATTTAAAATTAATTATTTCAAATATGTTTATTTCAATGTATAATTCTAATGCCTGGATGTAATAAGGAGTCAGAAAAAATATAATAAAAATACAATTTATTTTGATGTTTTTAGCAATAGTAAAAATGTATTTAGTTTTATTTTATTTTTTTTTTATTAATAAATATATTTATTTGTAGGTAAGATAGACATAATAATACAATTTATCTCTAGTCTGGATGATTTATTTCTTGTCACACAGTTGTCCTCCCGTCTGAAAAAAAGGCTGTCCTCACTCAGGTCCGCATGGAGGCCACGCCCCCTCCAGCTCCGGCTGAAAATCGGGAGATTTTCGGGAGAATATTTGTCCCGGGAGGTTTTCGGGAGAGGCGCTGAATTTCGGGAGTCTCCCGGAAAATTCGGGAGGGTTGGCAAGTACCGTATTTTCCGCACCATAAGGCGCCCTGGGTTAAAAGCCGCGCCTTCAATGAACGGCATATTTCAAAACTTTGTCCACCTATAAGCCGCCCCGTGTTGTAAGCCGCATCTAACTGCGCTAAAGGAATGTCAAAAAAACAGTCAGATAGGTCAGTCAAACTTTAATAATATATTAAAAACCAGCGTTCTAACAACTCTGTTCACTCCCAAAATGTACGCAAATGTGCAATCACAAACATACGTATATCAACATGGACAGAGCTGCGTGAAAAAAGCCACCCGGCCTCTTCGCGTAAACTTAAACTTACCTTAACCACTCGCTCATCTTTTCTTCATCCATCCCTTCGAGTTAGCTTTTATGATGACGCCGGCTGGAAAGGTCTCTTTTGGCAAGGTCTTCCTTTTGAATATCACCATGGGTGGAAGTTTCTGGCCATTAGCATGGCAAGCTAGAACCACAGTGAAGGATGACTTCTCATTCCCTGTGGTGCGAATATTCACCGTACGTGCTCCCGTTGTATCCACAGTGCGGTTCACAGGAATATCAGTTGCTGTGAAATAGTAATCCGTGTGCGGATGGAGAGATTGCGTCTTTTCATGAACCGGATCCCTGACGCTTAGTAGGAGCCATTTTGTGGTCTTTACGGATGTAAACACACAAAGGAAATGAAACGTACGGTATATCCGCGCGCTTTTTCTTCTTCTACGCGGGCGGGTGGTTGCTTACAGTAGAAGAAGAAGCGCTTCCTCTTCTATGGGGGCGGGTGCTTACCTTGGCGGTTGCTTGCGTAGAAGAAGAAGCGCTTCCTGTTCTACCGGGAAAAAAGATGGCGGCTGTTTACCGAAGTTGCGAGATCGAAACTTTATGAAAATGAATCGTAATATTAATCCATATATAAAGCGCACCGGGTTAAAAGCCGCACTGTCAGCTTTTGAGTAAATTTGTGGTTTTTAGGTGCGGCTAATAGTGCGGAAAATACGGTATGTGTACAATTGACCACTAAATGGTAACACCCCAATAAGGTTTTCAACTTGTTTAATTAGGTCCATGTTAATCAATTCATGAGTGTGGTGTGTCTTGACCGCTGCGGCGAATTCTCTGCCGAACCCCTGAGGCCGACTCACCGAACTCCTAGGGTTGGATCGAACCCAGGTTAAGAACCTGGTCTCGTGTTTTGTACCAGAGGTGGGACCAAGTCATTGTTTTGCAAGTCACAAGTAAGTCTCAAGTCTTTGCCCTCAAGTCCGAGTCAAGTCCCGAGTCAAGACAGGCAAGCCCCGAGTCAAGTCCAAAGTCAAGACTGGAAAGTCTCAAGTCAAGTCCTAAGTCCTGCATTTTGAGTTTCGAGTCCTTTCAAGTCCTTTTAACCACAGACTAATATATTAACACAGATTGTGTATGCTTTTCAAACGCTGTATTTATTTATTAAAACAAGTGCATTTTAAATTGCAGGAAAGAAAATTGTGCTGACATTGCACTTTATAATAGCACTATTAACCAGTCATTTTAAACATTAACTCATTCCTTTACAGAACAAACACATTGAAAAATAAAGTGCAAATGTACTTATTTGTACAAAAGTGTTAACATTGAAAAAACATGACATATACGTGAACATAACAAAAAAGTTGTACTTTTTATATGTCAGGGCCCTATGCTGCATTGCATTTGCAAAAGACCAAATTAGCCAAGAGTCTGTCAGTCATTTGTGCACGATGGGGGCGTAGTATGATGCCACCATGGCTGAAAACTCGCTCCACTGGAGCACTGGAGGCAGGCACTGCCAAGACTCTCATGGCCACTCGGAACAGTGAAGGAAGAGTCTTCATGTTCAATGCCCAGAACAAAAGGGGGAGAGAGTTTTTTTGGGTTGGTGCACTACTTGTAAGTGTATCTTGTGTTTTTTATGTTGATTTAATTAAAAAAAAAAAAAAAAAAAAAAATTCTTGTGCGGCCCGATACCAATCGATCCACGGACCAGTACCGGGCCGCGGCCCGGTGGTTGGGGACCACTGAGGTAAACAACCAAAAGTATGTCAGAAAGCTAGCTAAAACGGTACACATATTCATAATATAGTATACATTTTAACTGACCTTTATTTTACTATTTTTGTCTTTTTTTAGGTGGCTAAAATACGCGGTGCTGCTGACCGCCGTCTAACGTTACGTGTGATATATTGACTAACGTAACCCTGCTTAAAAAAAAATCACTGAACAAAAAGTATGAATAAGGTAGTGAACTGCAACAGATTCCCGTGTTTGCAATAACGTTATAACGTTAGCAGTGAGTTTACAGCCTCACTGATTTAACTACACAGCAAATAAAAGTCACGTTACTTAGCCAATAAACGTTATCTTACATTCAAAACTTACCGTTCTTTGTGAAACTTCAAATGCCGGACGAAGTTGGAAGTTGTTGCCTCTCCATCAGTCATTTTCGAACCGCATGTGTTGCATACTGCAAACCGTTTTGTGTTGACCACCTCGTAATTTTTATACCCAAACGAAATTATTTTAGGTATCATTTTTTGTTCACTGGCGTGTGGTTTGGACATGTCTTCTTCGTTGGTTGTCCTGCAATTTGATTGGATGAATGCTGTGTGATGAAAACAAAGTAGATCTAATTTGATTGGCTGTTGTACTGAGACCACACCAGCTGACACACGCAACGCTGATAGACAAGTACACGATGAAAAATACGGAGCGCTCCCGAATAACTTTTTCATCTTTGGGTTTTGGGGAAAGTAGCAAGTCATGTCAAGTCATGTCAATTCAAAAGGCTCAAGTCCAAGTGAAGTCACAAGTCATCGATGTTAAAGTCTAAGTCGAGTTGCAAGTCTTTTTACATTTTCTCAAGTCGAGTCTAAAGTCATCAAATTCATGACTCGAGTCTGACTCGAGTCCAAGTCATGTGACTCGAGTGTCCACACCTCTGTTTTGTACCGTTGAAATGCAAAACGGTACGGGTTCGGATAGTCGAACCTCGGATTCAGGAGGAACAGTGTGGTTTTCGTCCTGGTCGTGGAACTGTGGACCAGCTCTATACTCTCGGCAGGGTCCTTGAGGGTGCATGGGAGTTTGCCCAACCAGTCTACATGTGCTTTGTGGACTTGGAGAAGGCATTCGACCGTGTCCCTCGGGAAGTCCTGTGGGGAGTGCTCAGAGAGTATGGGGTTTCGGACTGTCTGATTGTGGCGGTCCGCTCCCTGTATGATCAGTGTCAGAGCTTGGTTCGTATTGCCGGCAGTAAGTCGGACACGTTTCCGGTGAGGGTTGGACTCCGCCAAGGCTGCCCTTTGTCACCCATTCTGTTCATAACTTTTATGGACAGAATTTCTAGGCGCAGTCAAGGCGTTGAGGGGATCCGGTTTGGTGGCTGCAGGATTAGGTCTCTGCTTTTTGCAGATGATTTGGTCCTGATGGCTTCATCTGGCCAGGATCTTCAGCTCTCACTGGATCGGTTCGCAGCTGAGTGTGAAGCGACTGGGATGAGAATCAGCACCTCCAAGTCCGAGTCCATGGTTCTCGCCCGGAAAAGGGTGGAGTGCCATCTCCGGGTTGGGGAGGAGATCTTGCCCCAAGTGGAGGAGTTCAAGTACCTCGGAGTCTTGTTCACGAGTGAGGGAAGAGTGGATCGTGAGATCGACAGGCGGATCGGTGCGGCGTCTTCAGTAATGCGGATGCTGTATCGATCCGTTGTGGTGAAGAAGGAGCTGAGCCGGAAGGCAAAGCTCTCAATTTACCGGTCGATCTACGTTCCCATCCTCACCTATGGTCATGAGCTTTGGGTTATGACCGAAAGGACAAGATCACGGGTACAAGCGGCCGAAATGAGTTTCCTCCGCCGGGTGGCGGGGCTCTCCCTTAGAGATAGGGTGAGAAGCTCTGTCATCCGGGGGGAGCTCAAAGTAAAGCCGCTGCTCCTCCGCATCGAGAGGAGCCAGATGAGGTGGTTCGGGCATCTGGTCAGGATGCCACCCGAGCGCCTCCCTAAGGAGGTGTTTAGGGCATGTCCGACCGGTAGGAGGCCACGAGGAAGACCCAGGACACGTTGGGAAGACTATGTCTCCCGGCTGGCCTGGGAACGCCTCGGGATCCCCCGGGAGGAGCTGGACGAAGTGGCTGGGGAGAGGGAAGTCTGGGCTTCCCTGCTTAGGCTGCTGCCCCCGCGACCCGACCTCGGATAAGCGGAAGAAGATGGATGGATGAAATGCAAAACCCTGAAAGCGAGTGTCGGCGCAATTTAAATATTGATCAATTTTCAACTCGAAAATTGTAACCTGGACCGAGTGCACGGACTTAAAACTGTTTGTATTCGCCAGAAAGACTTGACTTCCTGCTCATTTGCGATTTAACGAGCGCTGCGTTTTAATTGCTGCGTATCGGATGTTTCCGCCTTTCAAAAGTTCACTTGTGACTGTGTGTGTGTATATATATGGATCATATATATATATATATATATATATATATATATATATATATATATATATATATATATATATATATATATGTGTGTGTGTGTAGCAGTGCAGCTTCATCAGGTATAAGGAGAGGTGTTGACTTTATTCCGAGCCTCCAGTAACACCACTGACTCTGATAGTTCCCGGTCCCGCCGGGAATTCATTATAAGACAGCTAGAGGCTGCTTGTGGACGCTTCCTGTGCCGGGCCGTATGTTAACTTGTCGCTATGGCGCTCGGCAAACATGTGGTGCAGCTGCTTTCTCTGGCTGTGGGCAACCTTGGAGAGATTGATTGGTGAGCCTTCTGTTTCATCCAGGATCAGGGCCACGTTCGGCAGACAACGCCGCCTCCGGAGAAGGCGCCATTTTCCTCGGAAAATACGGCTCATTACCGGCGTAGACGAAATGAAGGTGTATTGACTTTTTGGTCTTTTTTTTTTTTTTAAAGCATCTTACACACAGCACACCTATTGTTGATGTTTGTTAAGAGCACAATTACACCATTCATTCTCTTTTCATGTAACTTCTCAACATGCACTTATGTCTTTATACAAACCCCGTTTCCATGTGAGTTGGGAAATTGTGTTAGATGTAAATAAAAACGGAATACAATGATTTGCAAATCCTTTTCAACCCATATTCAGTTGAATATGCATACCTGCCAACTACTCCGGTTTTCCCGTAATTAGTACGGTTTTCATCAACCTATTCCGGGTTACGGTTGCAGTGATAAAAAATACGGTTTTTCATTAATTACAATTTTTTTTTTTAAGAAATCGCGTAACAACAATCACAATCGACACTGCTTCCCGTAACTTCCTAACGAGCCATTCCGAATGCTATTTATAGCACCGCTGCCAAGCACGAGGCACCTGTTGCCCATTGTTTCCAAACGAGCGAACGATCATGGAATCAACCGGAGAAAAATCGCATACGAGTCCATCCATCCATCCATCCATCTTCTTCCGCTTATCCGAGGTTGGGTCGCGGGGGCAGCAGCCTAAGCAGGGAAGCCCAGACTTCCCTCTCCCCAGCCACTTCGTCCAGCTCCTCCCGGGGGACCCCGAGGCGTTCCCAGGCCAGCCGGGAGACATAGTTTTCCCAACGTGTCCTGGGTCTTCCTCGTGGCCTCCTACCGGTCGGACATGCCCTAAACACCTCCTTAGGGAGGCGCTCGGGTGGCATCCTGACCAGATACCCGAACCACCTCATCTGGCTCCTCTCAATGTGGAGGAGCAGCGGCTTTACTTTGAGCTCCCCCCGGATGACAGAGCTTCTCACCCTATCTCTAAGGGAGAGCACCGCCACCCGGCGGAGGAAACTCATTTCGGCCGCTTGTACCCGTGATCTTGTCCTTTCGGTCATAACCCAAAGCTCATGACCATAGGTGAGGATGGGAACGTAGATCGACCGGTAAATTGAGAGCTTTGCCTTCCGGCTCAGCTCCTTCTTCACCACAACGGATCGATACAGCGTCCGCATTACTGAAGACGCCGCACCGATCCGCCTGTCGATCTCACGATCCACTCTCCCCTCACTCGTGAACAAGACTCCGAGGTACTTGAACTCCTCCACTTGGGGCAAGATCTCCTCCCCAACCCGGAGATGGCACTCCACCCTTTTCCGGGCGAGAACCATGGACTCGGACTTGGAGGTGCTGATTCTCATCCCAGTCGCTTCACACTCAGCTGCGAACCGATCCAGTGAGAGCTGAAGATCCTGGCCAGATGAAGCCATCAGGACCAAATCATCTGCAAAAAGCAGAGACCTGATCCTGCAGCCACCAAACCGGATCCCCTCAACGCCTTGACTGCGCCTAGAAATTCTGTCCATAAAAGTTATGAACAGAATCGGTGACAAAGGGCAGCCTTGGCGGAGTCCAACCCTCACCGGAAACGTGTCCGACTTACTACCGGCAATGCGGACCAAGCTCTGACACTGATCATACAGGGAGCGGACCGCCACAATCAGACAGTCCGAAACCCCATACTCTCTGAGCACTCCCCACAGGACTTCCCGAGGGACACGGTCGAATGCCTTCTCCAAGTCCACAAAGCACATGTAGACTGGTTGGGCAAACTCCCATGCACCCTCAAGGACCCTGCCGAGAGTATAGAGCTGGTCCACAGTTCCACTACCAGGACGAAAACCACACTGTTCCTCCTGAATCCGAGGTTCGACTATCCGGCGTAGCCTCCTCTCCAGTACACCTGAATAGACCTTACCGGGAAGGCTGAGGAGTGTGATCCCACGATAGTTAGAACACACCCTCCGGTTCCCCTTTTTAAAGTCTTTTACGAGTCTTAAACCGAAAAGAAAACTGCAGTCATTCCGTGAAGAATATTCAAAAGCCTATCCGGGAATAATTATCCGTTCCAAAAAGGGTGAAAACTACGCGAATTGCACCTTGTGCAGACAAGATTTTTCGATGGGACACGGAGGAATTAGCGATGTAAAAGACCACGTTGGGACAAAAAACCACAAGTCTAATGCCGTTGCTAAATTTGAATTTTAGCCACAAAAAGGTAATGACACCAATGTTATCTATTGGAATTGTTTAGTACTGTTATACTGTTCAAAGTGTTTATACTATTTATGCTTTCAAGTCCAAGTTGAAGAAATCTTGTTAAATGTTGACAGCATAACTACCAAAATACAGAAGTATGTCCTTAATATTTTTGCAGTGCTATTTCTGTTGAAAAGTTCAAATGATTACATTAGAGATGTGATGTGCCACTTTTCAAGTGTCTGATGGCTTAAATTCATTTTCATTAATTTTTCATATTTTGAATTCTTTTGAAAGGCTTACAAAAAAACTATATCCATCCATCCATCCATCTTCTTCCGCTTATCCGAGGTCGGGTCGCGGGGGCAGCAGCCTAAGCAGGGAAGCCCAGACTTCCCTCTCCCCAGCCACTTCGTCCAGCTCCTCCCGGGGGACCCCGAGGCGTTCCCAGGCCAGCCGGGAGACATAGTCTTCCCAACGTGTCCTGGGTCTTCCTCGTGGCCTCCTACCGGTCGGACATGCCCTAAACACCTCCTTAGGGAGGCGCTCGGGTGGCATCCTGACCAGATGCCCGAACCACCTCATCTGGCTCCTCTCAATGTGGAGGAGCAGCGGCTTTACTTTGAGCTCCTCCCGGATGACAGAGCTTCTCACCCTATCTCTAAGGGAGAGCCCCGCCACCCGGCGGAGGAAACTCATTTCGGCCGCTTGTACCCGTGATCTTGTCCTTTCGGTCATAACCCAAAGCTCATGACCATAGGTGAGGATGGGAACGTAGATCGACCGGTAAATTGAGAGCTTTGCCTTCCGGCTCAGCTCCTTCTTCACCACAACGGATCGATACAGCGTCCGCATTACTGAAGACGCCGCACCGATCCGCCTGTCGATCTCACGATCCACTCTCCCCTCACTCGTGAACAAGACTCCAAGGTACTTGAACTCCTCCACTTGGGGCAAGATCTCCTCCCCAACCCGGAGATGGCACTCCACCCTTTTCCGGGCGAGAACCATGGACTCGGACTTGGAGGTGCTGATTCTCATCCCAGTCGCTTCACACTCAGCTGCGAACCGATCCAGTGAGAGCTGAAGATCCTGGCCAGATGAAGCCATCAGGACCAAATCATCTGCAAAAAGCAGAGACCTAATCCTGCAGCCACCAAACCGGATCCCCTCAACGCCTTGACTGCGCCTAGAAATTCTGTCCATAAAAGTTATGAACAGAATCGGTGACAAAGGGCAGCCTTGGCGGAGTCCAACCCTCACCGGAAACGTGTCCGACTTACTGCCGGCAATGCGGACCAAGCTCTGACACTGATCATACAGGGAGCGGACCGCCACAATCAGACAGTCCGAAACCCCATACTGTCTGAGCACTCCCCACAGGACTTCCCGAGGGACACGGTCGAATGCCTTCTCCAAGTCCACAAAGCACATGTAGACTGGTTGGGCAAACTCCCATGCACCCTCAAGGACCCTGCCGAGAGTATAGAGCTGGTCCACAGTTCCACGACCAGGACGAAAACCACACTGTTCCTCCTGAATCCGAGGTTCGACTATCCGGCGTAGCCTCCTCTCCAGTACACCTGAATAGACCTTACCGGGAAGGCTGAGGAGTGTGATCCCACGATAGTTAGAACACACCCTCCGGTTCCCCTTTTTAAAGTCTTTTACGAGTCTTAAACCGAAAAGAAAACTGCAGTCATTCCGTGAAGAATATTCAAAAGCCTATCCGGGAATAATTATCCGTTCCAAAAAGGGTGAAAACTACGCGAATTGCACCTTGTGCAGACAAGATTTTTCGATGGGACACGGAGGAATTAGCGATGTAAAAGACCACGTTGGGACAAAAAACCACAAGTCTAATGCCGTTGCTAAATTTGAATTTTAGCCACAAAAAGGTAATGACACCAATGTTATCTATTGGAATTGTTTAGTACTGTTATACTGTTCAAAGTGTTTATACTATTTATGCTTTCAAGTCCAAGTTGAAGAAATCTTGTTAAATGTTGACAGCATAACTACCAAAATACAGAAGTATGTCCTTAATATTTTTGCAGTGCTATTTCTGTTGAAAAGTTCAAATGATTACATTAGAGATGTGATGTGCCACTTTTCAAGTGTCTGATGGCTTAAATTCATTTTCATTAATTTTTCATATTTTGAATTCTTTTGAAAGGCTTACAAAAAAACTATATCCATCCATCCATCCATCTTCTTCCGCTTATCCGAGGTCGGGTCGCGGGGGCAGCAGCCTAAGCAGTGAAGCCCAGACTTCCCTCTCCCCAGCCACTTCGTCCAGCTCCTCCCGGGGGACCCCGAGGCGTTCCAAGGCCAGCCGGGAGACATAGTCTTCCCAACGTGTCCTGGGTCTTCCTCGTGGCCTCCTACCGGTCGGACGTGCCCTAAACACCTCCTTAGGGAGGCGCTCGGGTGGCATCCTGACCAGATGCCCGAACCACCTCATCTGGCTCCTCTCAATGTGGAGGAGCAGCGGCTTTACTTTGAGCTCCCCCCGGATGACAGAGCTTCTCACCCTATCTCTAAGGGAGAGCCCCGCCACCCGGCGGAGGAAACTCATTTCGGCCGCTTGTACCCGTGATCTTGTCCTTTCGGTCATAACCCAAAGCTCATGACCATAGATGAGGATGGGAACGTAGATCGACCGGTAAATTGAGAGCTTTGCCTTCCGGCTCAGCTCCTTCTTCACCACAGCGGATCGATACAGCGTCCGCATTACTGAAGACGCCGCACCGATCCGCCTGTCGATCTCACGATCCACTCTCCCCTCACTCGTGAACAAGACTCCGAGGTACTTGAACTCCTCCACTTGGGGCAAGATCTCCTCCCCAACCCGGAGATGGCACTCCACCCTTTTCCGGGCGAGAACCATGGACTCGGACTTGGAGGTGCTGATTCTCATCCCAGTCGCTTCACACTCAGCTGCGAACCGATCCAGTGAGAGCTGAAGATCCTGGCCAGATGAAGCCATCAGGACCAAATCATCTGCAAAAAGCAGAGACCTAATCCTGCAGTCACCAAACCAGATCCCCTCAACGCCTTGACTGCGCCTAGAAATTCTGTCCATAAAAGTTATGAACAGAATCGGTGACAAAGGGCAGCCTTGGCGGAGTCCAACCCTCACCGGAAACGTGTCCGACTTACTGCCGGCAATGCGGACCAAGCTCTGACACTGATCATACAGGGAGCGGACCGCCACAATCAGACAGTCCGAAACCCCATACTCTCTGAGCACTCCCCACAGGACTTCCCGAGGGACACGGTCGAATGCCTTCTCCAAGTCCACAAAGCACATGTAGACTGGTTGGGCAAACTCCCATGCACCCTCAAGGACCCTGCCGAGAGTATAGAGCTGGTCCACAGTTCCACGACCAGGACGAAAACCACACTGTTCCTCCTGAATCCGAGGTTCGACTATCCGGCGTAGCCTCCTCTCCAGTAAACCTGAATAGACCTTACCGGGAAGGCTGAGGAGTGTGATCCCACGATAGTTAGAACACACCCTCCGGTTCCCCTTTTTAAAGTCTTTTACGAGTCTTAAACCGAAAAGAAAACTGCAGTCATTCCGTGAAGAATATTCAAAAGCCTATGCGGGAATAATTATCCGTTCCAAAAAGGGTGAAAACTACGCGAATTGCACCTTGTGCAGACAAGATTTTTCGATCGGACACGGAGGAATTAGCGATGTAAAAGACCACGTTGGGACAAAAAAAACACAAGTCTAATGCCGTTGCTAAATTTGAATTTTAGCCACAAAAAGGTAATGACACCAATGTTATCTATTGGAATTGTTTAGTACCGGTACTGTTATACTGTTAAAAGTGTTTATACTATTTATGCTTTCAAGTCCAAGTTGAAGAAATCTTGTTAAATGTTGACAGCATAACTACCAAAATACAGAAGTATGTCCTTAATATTTTTGCAGTGCTATTTCTGTTGAAAAGTTCAAATGATTACATTAGAGATGTGATGTGCCACTTTTCAAGTGTCTGATGGCTTCAATAAATTTTCATTCATTTTTCATATTTTGAATTCTTTTGAAAGGCTTACAAAAAAACCACATTTGAATTGTAATTCCATGCTATTGACAGGACTATTAATTTTAATGAAGTTAGCTTACCATGTTTACAGTATGATAATTGTGATAGAAATGTGAATTTTAGGCACAGAATATTTTTTACAATTGAACAAGGCAGTAGATTATACAAGCTTGGACAGAAAGTTAATAATGACACCAATTTTTTTTTTTTTAATGGAATTGTTTAGTACTGTTTTACCATTTGTTTACTGTAAAAAGTGTTTATACTTTCAATGAACAAATTGAAGTCTTGTGAAAGGTTGACAGGATAACTGGCATTAACTGTCAAAATAATGTCAAACTATTGAAGTTAGCTTACAGAATAAACATGTCAATCAACCCATATGATTTTTGCTGTAATATTTTTGTTTTGAAAAGTCACTGTGACTGATAGAAAAGTGATAGTTTTAGCAACATTTTAACCTGTCTGAATGCAATCAATCATTTTGCGTCGGGGGGCCTGAACCCCCCCACCAGGACTTTGTCCTGGACCTACCGGGGCCTGCGGCCCCTGGACACTGGCTACTAGGTTTTTCTGATTTCAAAAGTTGGCAGGTATGAATATGCTACAAAGACAACATATTTGATGTTCAAACTGATAAACATTTTTTTTTTTTTTTTGCAAATAATCATTAACTTTAGAATTTGATGCCAGCAACACGTGACAAAGAAGTTGGGAAAGGTGGCAATAAATACTGATAAAGTTGAGGAATGCTCATCAAACACTTATTTGGAACATCCCACAGGTGTGCAGGCTATTTGGGAACAGGTGGGTGCCATGGTTGGGTATAAAAACAGCTTCCCAAAAAAATGCTCAGTCTTTCACAAGAAAGGATGGGGCGAGGTACACCCCTTTGTCCACAACTGCGTGAGCAAATAGTCAAACAGTTTAAGAACAACGTTTCTCAAAGTGCAATTGCAAGAAATTTAGGGATTTCAACATCTACGGTCCATAATATCATCAAAAAGTTCAGAGAATCTGGAGAAATCACTCCACGTAAGCAGCATGGCCGGAAACCAACATCGAATGACCGTGACCTTCGATCCCTCGGACAGCACTGTATCAAAAACCGACATCAATCTCTAAAGGATATCACCACATGGGCTCAGGAACACTTCAGAAAACCACTGTCACTAAATACAGTTGGTCGCTACATCTGTAAGTGCAAGTTAAAGCTCTACTATGCAAAGCGAAAGCCATTTATCAACAACACCCAGAAACGCAGCCGGCTTGTCTGGGCCCGAGATCATCTAAGATGGACTCATGCAAAGTGGAAAAGTGTTCTGTGGTCTGACGAGTCCACATTTCAAATAGTTTTTGGAAAATATTCGACGTCGTGTCATCCGGACCAAAGGGGAAGCGAACCATCCAGACTGTTATCGACGCAAAGTTCAAAAGCCAGCATGTGTGATGGTATGGGGGTGCATTAGTGCCCAAGACATGGGTAACTTACACATCTGTGAAGGCACCATTAATGCTGAAAGGTTTTCGAACAACATATGCTGCCATCTAAGCGCCGTCTTTTTCATGGACGCCCCCGCTTATTTCAGCAAGACAATGCCAAGCCACATTCAGCACGTGTTACAACAGCGTGGCTTCGTAAAAAAAGAGTGCGGGTACTTTCCTGGCCCGCCTGCAGTCCATACTTGTCTCCCATCGAAAATGTGTGGCGCATTATGAAGCGTAAAATACGACAGCGGAGACCCCCGGACTGTTGAACGACTGAAGCTCTACATAAAACAAGAATGGGAAAGAATTCCACTTTCAAAGCTTCAACAATTAGTTTCCTCAGTTCCCAATTGTTTATTGAGGTATGTTAAAAGAAAAGGTGATGTAACACAGTGGTGAACATGCCCTTTCCCAACTACTTTGGCACGTGTTGCAGCCATGAAATTCTAAGTTAATTATTATTTGCAAAAAAAAAGGAAAGTTTATGAGTTTGAACATCAAATATGTTGTCTTTGTAGTGCATTCAACTGAATATGGGTTGAAAAGGATTTGCAAATCATTGTATTCCGTTTATATTTACATCTAACACAATTTCCCAACTCATATGGAAACGGGGTTTGTAGAATATCAAGTGTTGCAAAGCTGTGTCATCAACACTCACAAGTATAAAACTACTTTTTTAAAGTAATAATTTCTTATTTCAAGCATGAAAAAAAATCATGACTTTGACACAATTGTGTCTCATAATTAAAACAGATGACAGCCAAATGGACTTTGCAGTTTTATTTGCAATGAAACAATAGAAAAGATGTACTCTTATAGTAGTACAGTTGGCACAGTACAGTAAACTGACAGTTAATATTTCAACATTTGACATTTCAAACAATTTTGAACAGAAATAGTTCATGCACATTCAGGTAAATTCTTCAAAATTACAATAAAAAAATGGGCTGGGCTGTAAATTGTGTATATATATATATATATATATATATATATATATATATATGGGAAGTTTTGACGGAGCAGAAACGTGTGAACTCGTTGGGAGTTTCCTCCTCTCCCAGCTCGCTAGCCTCAATCTGAACCTTGGTATTTACCGTGATGACGGACTGGCAGTGTGTCGCGCCTCGCCAAGGAGCAGCGAGAATACCAAGAAGCGCATATGCCAAATTTTCAAAGAGAACGGCCTACGGATCACGATTGAAGCCAACAAGCAAACCGTCAACTTCCTTGACGTCACTTTCAACCTGAGAAATAACAGCTACCAACCATTCACGAAACCCAACACAACACTCCAATACGTGCACCATGACAGCAACCACCCACCCACCACCACGAAAAGAATACCTACCGGAATCAATAAAAGGCTATCGATGCTGTCATCTAGCAAAGCTGAATTTGACCAAGCAACCCCCCCGTACCAAAAAGCCCTTGATGAAAGCGGATACAATTTCACCCTCACCTATGAACCCACGCCAGGAAACCAGCCAAAAAAGAACAGAAAACGGAACGACATCATCTGGTACAACCCCCCATACAGCAAAAACGTCTCAACGAACATTGGACACAAATTCCTCAATCTGATTGACAAACACTTTCCCAAAGACAACATCCTAAGAAAAGTATTCAACAAGAACAACATTAAATTGAGCTACAGCTGCATGAACAATATACGACAAATCATCTCAAACCACAACAAAACAATTGCAAATGAGCCGTCGGCCCTCAGACAGAGCGACTCCAAAACCAACAAAGGATGTAATTGTCGAAAGAAACCTGATTGCCCTCTCAACGGGGGGTGCTTACAAACATCAGTTGTCTACCAATCTAAGGTAATACGCAAGGACATTAACACATCCGACACATATGTAGGATTAACCGAGGGAGAATTCAAAACCAGATGGAACAATCACAAGGCTTCTTTCAGGAACAAAAACCTGCGAAATACCACAGAACTCAGCAAACACATTTGGGACCTCAAAGACAATAATGTTGAATATTCAATAACATGGCAAATTCTTGCATCCAGCACACCTTACAATAGTGGTAATAAAAGATGCAACCTATGCTTGAAAGAGAAACTGTTTATTATTTACCGTCCAGACCTGTCATCCCTCAACAAGCGCAGCGAAATTGTAACAGCATGCCGCCACAGACGGAAACACCTCCTAGGTAACACATGAGCCAATCACCACGCCCCTACGCCAGCCTGTACCCACCCACTCTGTGCCCTATATAAACCATGGTATGTGAATGCTCCCATTAAAATCTCCTGATGATTGAGGGAACCCCCCCCCCCTCATGAAACAGGCCTGTAGAGATGAAATAGTCTTGTGATTTTTTTCCCACACATACATATATATATATATATATATATATACCGTGTTTTTCGGACTATAAGTCGCAGTTTTTTTCATAGCTTGGCCGGGGGTGCGACTTATACTCAGGAGCGACTTATGTGTGAAATTATTAACACATTAGCGTAAAATATCAAATAATATTATTGATCTCATTCACGTAAGAGACTAGACGTATAAGATTTCATGGGATTTAGCGATTAGGAGTGACAGATTGTTTGGTAAACGTATAGCATGTTCTATATGTTATAGTTATTTGAATGACTCTTACCATAATATTGTCAAGACTTGGACTATGGCGTGGTTTGTTCTCCCGAGGTGCAAAAGATTTGGACCATATGTGGCGTGAAGGGGAATACATGATTTATTTAAACACTATAACTACAAAAAAAAGCGCGCACAGTGGCGGAGAAACGACTTGGCTATGAAAACAAATACTTGCACAAAGGCAGAAACTATGAACAACAAAAAACACTAAGTGCGGCTTAATAAACAAAAACTTACTTGGCATGGAACCGGCATGAAAAAAAAAGCAGCAAGGATCATAAGGGTGTGGAGAGTGTGCAGAAGCATAAATGCGGGGATGTCACCAGAAAGACAAACTGAAAACACTGAACTTAAATACTACAGACACGATTAACGAAAACAGGTGCGTCACGTGACAGGTGAAAACTAATGGGTTATCATGGAAACAAGACAAGGGAGTGAAAAGCCAGAAACTAAAGAGTCCAATAACTAAACAAAACATGACTAAGACAAAACATGATTACACAGACATGACAAATGTGTTACGTTAACATACCAGTTGGTTATTTATGCCTCATATAACGTACACTTATTCAGCCTGTTGTTCACTATTCTTGATTTATTTTAAATTGCCTTTCAAATGTCTATTCTTGCTGTTGGCTTTTATCAAGTAAATTTCCCCCAAAAATGCGACTTATACTCCAGTGCGACTTATATATGTTTTTTTTCCTTCTTTATTATGCATTTTCGGCCGGTGCGCCTTATACTCCGGAGCGACTTATACTCCGAAAAATACGGTAATTGAAACAGATGACAGCCAAATAGACTTTGCTGTTTTATTTTCAATGAAACAATAGAAAATACATACTCTTTTAGTAGTACAGTTGGCCCAGTACAGCAAACTGACAGTTAATATTTCAACATTTGACATTTCAAACAATTTTGAACAGAAATAGTTCATGCACATTCAGATAAATTCCTCAAAATTACAATTAAAAAAATGTAGGCCGAGGGCCGGGCTGTATATATGCGCACTAATTGACTGAAAGAGCACGCACTTGGCGCGATGATGTCATGTTATCCATGGAAAAATGCATTTTTAGACAATATGATTTGCCTGAGCGGCTCGGAAACTTGTTGCCTTCCCATTAAGAACAATACATTAGTTTTTAGTATAAGAAATGTAATGCCGAGCGCATATCATTATGTCAAGATAACAGCACTAGCATTTACTTAATTTAAGAATATTTTTCAACATACGGGTAAAAGCCAGTAAATTAGAATATTTTGAAAAACTTGATTTATTTCAGTAACTGCATTCAAAAGGTGTAACTTGTACATTATATTTATTCATTGCACACAGACTGATGCATTCAAATGTTTATTTCATTTAATTTTGATGATTTGAAGTGGCAACAAATGAAAATCCCAAATTCCGTGTGTCACAAAATTAGAATATTACTTAAGGCTAATACAAAAAAGGGATTTTTAGAAATGTTGGCCAACTGAAAAGTATGAAAATGAAAAATATGAGCATGTACAATACTCAATACTTGGTTGGAGCTCCTTTTGCCTCAATTACTGCGTTAATGCGGCGTGGCATGGAGTCGATGAGTTTCTGGCACTGCTCATGTGTTATGAGAGCCCAGGTTGCTCTGATAGTGGCCTTCAACTCTTCTGCGTTTTTGGGTCTGGCATTCTGCATCTTCCTTTTCACAATACCCCACAGATTTTCTATGGGGCTAAGGTCAGGGGAGTTGGCGGGCCAATTTAGAACAGAAATACCATGGTCCGTAAACCAGGCACGGGTAGATTTTGCGCTGTGTGCAGGCGCCAAGTCCTGTTGGAACTTGAAATCTCCATCTCCATAGAGCAGGTCAGCAGCAGGAAGCATGAAGTGCTCTAAAACTTGCTGGTAGACGGCTGCGTTGACCCTGGATCTCAGGAAACAGAGTGGACCGACACCAGCAGATGACATGGCACCCCAAACCATCACTGATGGTGGAAACTTTACACTAGACTTCAGGCAACGTGGATCCTGTGCCTCTCCTGTCTTCCTCCAGACTCTGGGACCTCGATTTCCAAAGGAAATGCAAAATTTGCTTTCGTCAGAAAACATGACTTTGGACCACTCAGCAGCAGTCCAGCTCTTTTTTTCCTTAGCCCAGGTGAGACGCTTTTCGCGCTGTTTCTTGGTCAACAGTGGCTTGACACGAGGTATGCGGCAGTTGAAACCCATGTCTTTCAAGCGTCTCTTGGTGGTGGATCTTGAAGCACTGACTCCAGCAGCTGTCCACTCCTTCTGAATCTCCCCCACATTTTTGAATGGTTTTTTTTTTCACAATCTTGACCAGGGCGCGGTGATCCCTATCGCTTGTACACTTTTTCTGACCACAGTTTTTCCTTCCCTTTGCCTCTCCATTAATGTGTTTGGACACAGAGCTCTGAGAACAGCCAGCCTCTTCAGCAATAACCTTTTGTGTCTTTCCCTCCTTGTGCAATGTGTCGATGGTTGCCTTTTGGACAGCTGTCAAATCTGAAGTCTTCCCCATGTTTGTGTAGGCTTCAGAACTGGACTGAGAGACAATTTAAAGCCCTTTGCAGGTGTTTTGAGTTAATCAGCTGATTAGTTTGTGGCACCAGGTGTCTTCAAAATTTAACCCTTACACAATATTCTAATTTTGTGACACACGGAATTTTGGATTTTCATTTGTTGCCACTTCAAATCATCAAAATCAAATGAAATAAACATTTGAATGCATCAGTCTGTGTGCAATGAATAAATATAATGTACAAGTTACACCTTTTGAATGCAATTACTGAAATAAATCAAGTTTTTCAAAATATTCTAATTTACTGGCTTTTACCTGTATTGAGCAAAAAGGTCTCTTTTTTTTTTCTACCAAGAAAAGTGCACTTGTTATTATTAGTGAGAATATACTTATTTTAAGCTATTTTGGGGTTCATTGAAGTTTGCTAATTTTACTTGTTTTGGAAAGTCTTGACTAGCCATATTTTCTTGTTCTATTGGCAGATAATTTTGCTTAGTTCAAATAAAACATCCCTCATTTTTGTATTTTTTTTTTCTTGTTTTTGAACACTGACTTTTTGCAGTGCACACACACTCACACACACACGCACACACATACGCACCCATGCTTGGTTCATCAGACAGTTTTTAAAAGGGTTGCTTGGCTCAGGGGCATGAAACTGGGTGCAGACCCAAACACACACACACACACACACACATAGCAGCAAAGACAAACACAATTAATTATTCAACACTCTCTTCTTTCTTTTTTTTTCTTTCTCCACTATTATTTGCCTTGTTTTCGTGTCTCCACAGCGTCCTCCGCCTGGCCAGCTAAAAAAGCCAGGAGGCCCAGCGATGAGCCATCACCGGAGGTGATATGATTCACACGGTATGATTCGATACGATTCCGACAGTGGAGGGTCGCCGCGGGTCGGACATGGCGAAGGACACGCCCCTTCTCCCCGCTGCCTCATGTGAGTCTTTTCTTTTCTGTGTGTGTGCTGTTAAACCCTCACACTCAGCAACACAAATACAGATACAAAAGGGTAAACAAGAGCGAAACATCAAAGAACACAAAATACGTTCAAAGAGCTCAGTGGCGCCATTTCTACATGCAGCTACAAAAGAAATACACAATGAAAAAACCCCGAAATGAGCAATAATAATACATAATGAGCATTTACAATTGCACCATGCATAGACAAACAACAAAACAAAATGTCACGGTACCAAATCATCATGCTATTAAGCAGGGCCGGCCCGTGGCATAGGCCGTATAGGCTAAGGGCGCCGTCCATCAGGGGGCGCCATGCCAGTGCCACAAATGTTGGAGAAAAAAAAAAAAAAAAAAAAGTTGTTACTATTATTTCTAAATACAAAAAAAATAATCTCACGTTAATTAAAATGCAAAGTAAAGCCTATTTAATAGAAATATTATTTGTTACAACATTACGCCCCCCGCACGGTGCGCCCCCTCCCTTCCCGTATCATGACTCTTTTTGGACGTCACCACATCAAAAAATCAACACAAGATGTCAAAACGGCCAAAACTGTCAGGTGCCCAGGGAAGAAAAAGGAGAAAAGAAGAGGAGAAACGAGAAAAGACAGAGGTAGCAAGTAGGTAACGTTAGCCTACATGAAATTATTTGTCTGTTACAGAATGTGATAGTAACCTGGCTTTTTAGCATTAAGCTAATGTTACATGATTCGGCAATTGCTAATCAATAAATAGCTAGTTCTGTTTTAACGTCGGGTTAATATTGTGGAGGGGGCTAAATTGTTATGGAAAATAATAATGTAACGTTAGGTAATTACAGTACTCCCACCTTACATTCCTCAGGGACATTTGTATTAGATCTTTTAAGCAGGTGTTTTTTGTTTACATTATTGCCTTCTGGTTAGCTAATGTTTTCCCTGCAGGTAATAGTCACTTTTCCACCCCTTTATATATTAGGTATAGTTGTAAGTAAAAAAAAAAAGGTCAAAGACAAAGCTATTCGGGTTCTTGTGAGTATATACACTTCACTGCCGATGTGGGGGGGGGGCGCTACCTAAAATCTTGCCTAGGGCGCCAGATTGGTTAGGGCCGGGCCTGCTATTAAGGCCACAGTACAAAATTATTGTGGTTTATGTGCAAAAAAAAAAAAAAAAAAAAAAATAGACTTAAAAATGTGTGTAAAATGAAGTGGCAGGAACACATTTAATGCTAAAATGTTCCAATCATATTTATTACTGCAAATATGTACAAAAGCCAAAAGCGGTGAAGTTGTCACGTTGTGTAAATGGTAAATAAAAAGAGAATACAACAAATCCTTTTCAACTTATATTCAATTGAATAGACTGCAAAGACAAGATATTTCACGTTCGAACTGGGAAAACTTTGTTATTTTTTGCAAATATTAGCTCATTGGGAATTCGACGCCTGCGACATGTTTCCAAAAAGCTGGCACAAGTGGCAAAAAAGACTGAGAAAGTTGAGGAATGCTCATCAAAGACTTATTTGGTGTCATAACAGGGTTTTTTTTTCGCAGCTTACTGCGAGGTTTGTTCTCCCGGGGAAGCAATCGGACTATTCCGGACAAGGCGTGAAGGTAGGAACATGATTTAAAGGGGAACATTATCACAATTTCAGAAGGGTTAAAACCATTAAAAATCAGTTCCCAGTGTCTTATTTTATTTTTCGAAGTTTTTTTCAAAATTTTACCCATTACGCAATATCCCTAAAAAAAAGCTTCAAAGTGCCTGATTTTAACCATCGTTATATACACCCGTCCATTTTCCTGTGACGTCACATAGTGATGCCAACACAAACAAACAGCAAGGTATAGCGACATTAGCTCGGATTCAGACTCGGATTTCAGCGGCTTAACACTGTCTGATAAGATAATTACTAACTATGAACTAGGTTTACAGCATATGAAATACATTTGGCAACAACATGCACTTTGAGAGTGCAGACAGCCCATTTCAGGCGCGCTAAGAACATATATTTTTCCACAATTTCAGCACTCAGGTTAACCATACCTAAATAGACACAAAATACTGCATTACACAAGACTACCCGAATGTACTCGAATGATTGAAAAAAATTAATGTTTTTAAGCTAAATTATTGGTAAACACAGTTTATGTATAATAATTTACGTAAAACCGCGAGTAATGAGTAAAGTTTTCATCAATTAATATATTCTGTAGACATACCCTCATCCGCTCTCTTTTCCTGAAAGCTGATCTGTCCAGTTTTGGAGTTGATGTCAGCAGGCCAGGGAAGCTAGGGTCGATATTCTTCTCTTGATCATATTCGGTGGCATAAGGGACGGTGTGAGCCAAGACATCCAGGGGGTTTAGCTCGCTCGTCTGCGGGAACAAACTGCCGCCATTGCTTGCCGTGCTAGCGAGGTCCTTTGTCCCTGAATTGCTCACACACTCCGGCAGATTCAATGGGGGTCTGGCGGCAGATTTCTTTGACTTTATCGTCGGAAATGCATCTGCTTTGAGTGTCGCAGGATATCCACACATTCTTGCCATCTCTGTCGTAGCATAGCTTTCGTCGGTAAAGTGTGCGGTACAAACGTCCAATTTCTTGCCACTTTCGCATCTTTGGGCCACTGGTGCAACTTGAATCCGTCCCTGTTCGTGTTGTTACACCCTCCGACAACACACCGACGAGGCATGATGTCTCCAAGGTACGGAAAACAGTCGAAAAAACGGAAAATAACAGAGCTGATTTGACTCGGTGTTTGAGAAAATGGCGGATTGCTTCCCGATGTGTATTTATACTGTTCACATGTGAATAATGCTGTATAATAGACTGTATTTATATTATTCACATGTGAATAATGCTGTATAATAGACTGTATGTATATTATTCACGTGTGAATAATGCTGTATAATAGACTGTATTTATATTATTCACATGTGAATAATGCTGTTTAATAGACTGTATGTATATTATTCACGTGTGAATAATGCTGTATAATAGACTGTATTTATATTATTCACATGTGAATAATGCTGTATAATAGACTGTATTTATGTTTTTCACATGTGAATAATGCTGTATAATAGACTGTATTTATATTATTCACATGTGAATAATGCTGTATAATAGACTGTATTTATGTTTTTCACATGTGAATAATGCTGTATAATAGACTGTATTTACATTATTCACATGTGAATAATGCTGTATAATAGACTGTATTTATGTTTTTCACATGTGAATAATGCTGTATAATAGACTGTATTTATATTATTCACATGTGAATAATGCTGTATAATAGACTGTATTTATATTATTCACATGTGAATAATGCTGTATAATAGACTGTATTTATATTATTCACATGTGAATAATGCTGTATAATAGACTGTATTTATATTATTCACATGTGAATAATGCTGTATAATAGACTGTATTTATATTATTCACATGTGAATAATGCTGTATAATAGACTGTATTTATATTATTCACATGTGAATAATGCTGTATAATAGACTGTATTTATATTATTCACATGTGAATAATGCTGTATAATAGACTGTATTTATATTATTCACATGTGAATAATGCTGTATAATAGACTGTATTTATATTATTCACATGTGAAAAATGCTGTATAAAAGACTGTATTTACATTATTCACATGTGAATAATGCTGTATAATAGACTATATTTATGTTTTTCACATGTGAATAATGCTGTATAATAGATTGTATTTATATTATTCACATGTGAATAATGCTGTATAATAGACTGTATTTATATTATTCACATGTGAATAATGCTGTATAATAGACTGTATTTATATTATTCACATGTGAAAAATGCTGTATAAAAGACTGTATTTACATTATTCACATGTGAATAATGCTGTATAATAGACTGTATTTACATTATTCACATGTGAATAATGCTGTATAATAGACTGTATTTATGTTTTTCACATGTGAATAATGCTGTATAATAGACTGTATTTATATTATTCACATGTGAATAATGCTGTATAATAGACTGTATTTATGTTATTCACATGTGAATAATACCCAAGTGTTTATTGTTTATTGTGAGCGAACTGTGGTGCTGAATTTCCCCCTGGGATCAGTATTTTCTATTCTTTTTAAAAAAGCCTTTTATATATATCAAATCAAATCAACTTTATTTATATATATATATATATATATATATATATATATATATATATATATATATATATATGCATACTAGTTCTAGCTATTAGGCTGTTCTAGTTTTTTATTTTTTTATTTTTTTATTTTTTATTTTTTATTATTTATTTTTTATTATTTATTTTTGTTTTATTTATTTATTTTTATTTTTATTTTTATTTTTATTTTTATTTTTATTTTTATTTTTATTTTTATTTTTATTTTTATTTTTATTTTTATTTTTATTTTTATTTTTATTTTTTATTTTTATTATCTTTTAATTTATTTTTTAATACACTGTAGCACTTTGAGGTTGTTTGCTTTTTACAAATAAAATCTATTATTAATATTATTATTATTATTATTATTCTATACGGCGGCGCATTCATTTCAAAAAGACCTCACAAAGTTAACTCTTTCCTACTAATTATTACTCACTGCAGACTCCATGAGAGCCAACTAACATAATAAAACATCACTTACCGTACAATGTCTGCTGTCACTGGGCTGCCAACTGATGGGATGTTGATATAATTCCGTTTAGATGAAGAATGACTCATAATCCTCACAAAGAAAAAGGGAGGGTGGAACCGAGCGTCTCTTTATGTCTTCTCGCCATTTCCGCGTCTAAATTGGATGCCAAAGTTGACCAATTATGTCGTCATCCTTCTGCTAACCAGGTGAGAGGCATAATTTATGATATTGCATAAACTTTCACGAGCTCCGAAGCGAGAAAGCAGCTCACCAGCAGCACAAGCTAGTTAGCTTTGTGATCGCAGCGCCGCTATAAATAGTTTGTCTGCGTTAGCGCTTATAATAACAATATCACTAATACTTGTTAATATTCAGATCACAACATGTAAATGGACTATTGTCGATACTTTTTGGATGGTTATTTCGTGGGCTTTATGGGCGGAGTTAAGGACTTCCCATAATCTCCACTAAAGCTGAGTTTTATTGACGTTTACTTATGCGTTAGAATGCATTAAAAAAATATATCTGTCTTCTTGTCTGCGCTTATTGTTCATACAGCTGTAGCTCAATTTAATGTTGTTCTTGTTGAATACTTTTCTTAGGCTGTTGCCTTTGGGAAAGTGTTTGTCAATCAGATTGAGGAATTTGTGTCCAATGTTCGTTGAGACGTTTTTGCTGTATGGGGGGTTGTACCAGATGATGTTGTTTCGTTTTCTGTTCTTTTTTGGTTGGTTTCCAGGCGTGGGTTCATAGGTGAGGGTGAAATTGTATCCGCTTTCATCAAGGGCTTTTTGGTACGGGGGGGGTTGCTTGGTCAAATTCAGCTTTGCTAGATGACAGCATCGATAGCCTTTTATTAATTCCGGTAGGTATTCTTTTCGTGGTGGTGGGTGGGTGGTTGCTGTCATGGTGCACGTATTGGAGTGTTGTGTTGGATTTCGTGAATGGTTGGTAGCTGTTATTTCTCAGGTTGAAAGTGACGTCGAGGAAGTTGACGGTTTGCTTGTTGGCTTCAATCGTGATCCGTAGGCCGTTCTCTTTGAAAATTTGGCATATGCGCTTCAACCTGAAAAATAACAGCTACCAACCATTCACGAAACCCAACACAACACTCCAATACGTGCACCATGACAGCAACCACCCACCCACCACCACGAAAAGAATACCTACCGGAATTAATAAAAGGCTATCGATGCTGTCATCTAGCAAAGCTGAATTTGACCAAGCAACCCCCCGTACCAAAAAGCCCTTGATGAAAGCGGATACAATTTCACCCTCACCTATGAACCCACGCTAGGAAACCAGCCAAAAAAGAACAGAAAACGAAACGACATCATCTGGTACAACCACCCATACAGCAAAAACGTCTCAACTAACATTGGACACAAATTCCTCAATCTGATTGACAAACACTTTCCCAAAGACAACACCCTAAGAAAAGTAATTAACAAGAACAACATTAAATTGAGCTACAGCTGTATGAACAATATACGACAAATCATCTCAAACCACAACAAAACAATTGCAAATGAGCCGTCGGCCCCCGGACAGAGCGACTCCAAAACCAACAAAGGCTGTAACTGTCGAAAGAAACCTGATTGCCCTCTCAACGGGGGGTGCTTACAAACATCAGTTGTCTACCAATCTAAGGTAATACGCAAGGACATTAACACATCCGACACATATGTAGGATTAACCGAGGGAGAATTCAAAACCAGATGGAACAATCACAAGGCTTCTTTCAGGAACCAAAACCTGCGGAATACCACAGAACTCAGCAAACACATTTGGGACCTCAAAGACAATAATGTCGAATATTCAATAACATGGCAAATTCTTGCATCCAGCACACCTTACAATAGTGGTAATAAAAGATGCAACCTATGCTTGAAAGAGAAACTGTTTATTATTTACCGTCCAGACCTGTCATCCCTCAACAAGCGCAGCGAAATTGTAACAGCATGCCGCCACAGACGGAAACACCTCCTAGGTAACACATGAGCCAATCACCACGCCCCTACACCAGCCTGTACCCACCCACTCTGTGCCCTATATAAACCATGGTATGTGAATGCTCCCATTAAAATCTCCTGATGATTGAGGGAACCCCCCCTCATGAAACAGGCCTGTAGAGATGAAATAGTCTTGTGATTTTTTCCCCACACATACATATATATATATATATATATATATATATATATATATATATATATATATATATATATATATATATATATATATATATATATATATATATATATAATTATACAAATGTATGAAATACTTGACTTGGTGAATTCTAGCTGTCAATATACTCCTCCCCTCTTAACCACGCCCCCAACCACGCCCCCCTCACCCCCGAACACCCCCCACCTCCCGAAATCGGAGGTCTCAAGGTTGGCAAGTGTGGCTTTGTAACAGGTTTGTGTCATGTTTGTCTTCAAAGTACAAACATACTAAAATTAAAAATGATTTTTTTCCCCTCATCATTTTCCATTTTAAGTCCTTATTTTTGACAACCCTGATTCTGATTAATCTCGGCTAAATACCATCCATTTGTAAAAAAAAAATAAATAAATAAAAAATCTTTACCAAATGGTGTTTCATTTTGCAAATAGACTCAAGAAAGTTGGTTAAATCACATAAAAAAAATAAAAATAAAAATCAGATAAATAATGATGATGACTAATCTGCATTAACGCCTTCAATTTAACAACCTTATTTTCTTGTCCTTTACAGTAGCGTGTCTTCATCAGTGCACTTACAGTGTGCTAATGTGTGCACTAGATGGCACTATGGCACTTATTATTATTCAAGCCTCATTTCCACTTTGGCAGGATGTGATGGCGACACACACACACACACACACACACACACACCTGCAAAGTGATTGGTGTTAAAAGTATCATGCAACATCTCATCATTATCTCCCATTTAATTGAACTTAGTTTACGCCGCGTGTTTTTCTTCCAGTTGACTTTTTCCTCCGGTTTTTCTACAGGCTTAGTTGGACATCACGGCGTATATATTCTGAAGAGGAGAGACGGGGGGGGGAAATCAATGAATCACACTGAGGAGAAATATTAGAGGCGGATCCTTTTGCAGAGAGCATGTCCTTGTAAAGCGATCACATTGTAAATAAGATGGGTTAAATTGCACTTGTAGCTCGCCTTCAAACAGACAGGCCTCGTCTCCCGGGGTGGTGTTTGGAGGATTGTGGGGGTGCGAGGAGAGGAGAGGCCTTCTAATAATGCCAGCAGACAATGAGAATCCCTGCTCATAACGCAGCCCCCCCCGCCCCCCCTCGCCCTGTATGGACCCGGTATTGGGGGGGCTTAGCAGCTAATAAAGTGGCAAGTCTTCAAATCCATGTCAGAGGAGCGCGGCGCCACAGGGACCTTTCATAACACTTGTACGCGCCGGGTTCAAGCGCAGTGTAAAGGTTACACGTCGGCGTCGTACCTGATGGCTCGCCGTAAGCCCTCGCACATTTTCCAAGGCCGTGTTCCTCATTTGAACGAGCGCCACTGAATAATTCTCCCCGCCTGCATTTTTTTTTGTTTAAAAGACAGCAGGGGGGGGGGGGGGGTAAGAAATGAATGTTTGAAAGGTGATACAAAATTGACTGTGTTCATGTCGGACGTGAATTAATCAGATTTAACCGCAGCTCTCGGAGTGTTTGCCCCGAAAACCAGTGAAATGTGCGAAATTCTGTATCCCAGAAATATTATGTATCCCCTACTAATTTTTAATGTGATTACTAACATGAGTCCAAATTCACACGTTTTGTTGTTGATGATGCTAAATATATACAGAATAAAACACATGATGTTAGTATGTCAATTGGGGAAAATAGAGGGGCGAGGAGGACACATTTTATGGGAGCACAGAAATATGCTGAAATATTATGTATCCCCTACTAACTTTTTATGTAATTAACAAAATGTGACTACTAACATGAGTCGAAATTCACAAGTTTTGTTGTTGATGATGCTAAGTATCTACAGAATAAAACACATGATGTTAGTACGTCAATTGAGGAAAGTAGAGGCGGGGACACATTTTATGGTAGCACAGAAATGTGTTTAAATATTATGTATCCCCCACTAATTTTTTTTTAAATTAACAAAATGAGTCAAAATTAACAAGTTTTGTTGTTGATGATGCTAAGTATCGACAGAATAAAACACATGATGTTAGTATGACATTTGGGGAAAATAGAGGAGGGGGACACATTTTATGGCAGCACAGAAATATGCTAAAATATATACTAACATTTTATGTGATTAATAACATGAGTCCAAATTCACGAGTTTGGTTGTTGATGATGCTAAGTATCTACAGAATAAAACACATGATGTTAGTATGTCAATTGAGGAAAATAGAGGGGGGAACACATTTTATGGCAGCACAGAAATATGCTAAAATATATACTAACTTTTTATGTAATTAATAAAATAAGTCCAAATCCACAAGTTTTGTTGTTGATGATGCTAAGTATCTACAGAATAAAACACGTGATGTTAGTATGTCAATCGAGGAAAATAGAGGGGGGAACACATTTTATGGCAGCACAGAAATATGCTAAAATATATACTAACTTTTTATGTGATTAATAACATGAGTACAAATTCACAAGTTTTGTTGTTGATGATGCTAAGTATCTACAGAATAAAATAAATTATGTTGGTATGTCATTTGGCGGAAAATAGAGGGGGGGACACATTTTATGGCAGCACAGAAATATGCTGAAATATATACTAGCTTTTTATGTGATTAATAAAATGAGTCCAAATTCACAAGTTTTGTTGTTGATAATGCTAAGTATCTACAGAATAAAACACATGATGTTAGTTCGTCGATTGGGGAAAATGTAAGGGGGACACATTTTATGGCAACACAGAAATATGCTAAAATATATACTAACTTTTTATGTGATTAATAACATGAGTACAAATTCACGAGTTTGGTTGTTGATGATGCTAAGTATCTACAGAATAAAACACATGATGTTAGTATGTCATTTGGGGAAAATAGAGGGGAGGACATATTTTATGGCAGCACAGAAATATGCTGAAATATATACTAACTTTTTATGTGATTAATAAAATGAGTCCAAATTCACAAGTTTTGTTGTTGATGATGCTAAGTATCTACAAAATAAAACACGTGATGTTAGTATGTCAATTGAGGAAAATAGAGGGGGGGGGGGGGGACACATTTTATGGCAGCACAGAAATATGCTAAAATATATACTAACTTTTTATGCGATTAATAACATGAGTCCAAATTCACAAGTTTTGTTGTTGATGATGCTAAGTATCTACAGAATAAAATAAATTATGTTGGTATGTCATTTGGCGGAAAATAGAGGGGGGACACTATTTATGGCAGCACAGAAATATGCTGAAATATATACTAGCTTTTTATGTGATTAATAAAATGAGTCCAAATTCACAAATTTTGTTGTTGATAATGCTAAGTATCTACAAAATAAAACACGTGATGTTAGTATGTCAATTGAGGAAAATAGAGAGGGGGGGGGGGGACACATTTTATGGCAGCACAGAAATAGGCTAAAATATATACTAACTTTTTATGTGATTAATAACATGAGTCCAAATTCACAAGTTTTGTTGTTGATGATGCTAAGTATCTACAGAATAAAATAAATTATGTTGGTATGTCATTTGGCGGAAAATAGAGGGGGGACACTATTTATGGCAGCACAGAAATATGCTGAAATATATACTAGCTTTTTATGTGATTAATAAAATGAGTCCAAATTCACAAGTTTTGTTGTTGATGATGCTAAGTATCTACAGAATAAAACACATGATGTTAGTTCGTCGATTGGGGAAAATGTAAGGGGGACACATTTTATGGCAGCACAGAAATATGCTAAAATATATACTAACATTTTATGTGATTAATAACATGAGTCCAAATTCACAAGTTTGGTTGTTGATGATGCTAAGTATCTACAGAATAAAACACATGATGTTAGTATGTCATTTGGGGAAAATAGAGGGGGGGACACATTTTATGGCAGCACAGAAATATGCTAAAATATATACTAACTTTTTATGTGATTAATAACATGAGTCCAAATTCACGAGTTTGGTTGTTGATGATGCTAAGTATCTACAGAATAAAACACATGATGTTAGTATGACATTTGGGGAAAATAGAGGAGGGGGACACATTTTATGGCAGCACAGAAATATGCTTAAATGTATACTAACTTTTTATGTGATTAATAAGATGAGTCCAAATTCACAAGTTTTGTTGTTGATGATGCTAAGTATCTACAGAATAAAATATATTATGTTGGTATGTCATTTGGCGGAAAATAGAGGGGGGACACTATTTATGGCAGCACAGAAATATGCTAAAATATATACTAACTTTTTATGTGATTAATAACATGAGTCCAAATTCACGAGTTTGGTTGTTGATGATGCTAAGTATCTACAGAATAAAAGAAATTATGTTGGAATGTCATTTGGCGGAAAATAGAGGGGGGACACATTTTATGGCAGCACAGAAATATGCTGAAATATATACTAGCTTTTTATGTGATTAATAAAATGAGTCCAAATTCACAAGTTTTGTTGTTGATAATGCTAAGTATCTACAGAATAAAACACATGATGTTAGTTCGTCGATTGGGGAAAATGTAAGGGGGACACATTTTATGGCAGCACAGAAATATGCTAAAATATATACTAACTTTTTATGTAATTAATAAAATAAGTCCAAATCCACAAGTTTTGTTGTTAATGATGCTAAATATCTACAGAATAAAACACATGATGTTAGTACCTCAGTTGGGAACAATATAGGGGGGACACATTTTATGGTAACACAGAAATATGCTTAAATATATACTAACTTTTTATGTGATTAATAAAATGAGTCCAAATTCACAAGTTTTCTTGTTGATGATGCTAAGTATCTACAGAATAAAACACATGATGTTAGTACATCAATTGAGGAAAATAAAAGGGGGGACACATTTTATGGCAGCACAGAAATATGCTAAAATATATACTAACTTTTTATGTAATTAATAAAATAAGTCCAAATCCACAAGTTTTGTTGTTAATGATGCTAAATATCTACAGAATAAAACACGTGATGTTAGTATGTCAATTGAGGAAAATAGAGGGGGGGGGGCACATTTTATGGCAGCACAGAAATATGCTAAAATATATACTAACTTTTTATGTGATTAATAACATGAGTCCAAATTCACAAGTTTTGTTGTTGATGATGCTAAGTATCTACAGAATAAAATAAATTATGTTGGTATGTCATTTGGCGGAAAATAGAGGGGGGACACATTTTATGGCAGTACAGAAATATGCTGAAATATATACTAGCTTTTTATGTGATTAATAAAATGAGTCCAAATTCACAAGTTTTGTTGTTGATAATGCTAAGTATCTACAGAATAAAACACATGATGTTAGTTCGTCGATTGGGGAAAATGTAAGGGGGACACATTTTATGGCAACACAGAAATATGCTAAAATATATACTAACTTTTTATGTGATTAATAACATGAGTACAAATTCACGAGTTTGGTTGTTGATGATGCTAAGTATCTACAGAATAAAACACATGATGTTAGTATGTCAATTGAGGAAAATAGAGGGGGGGACACATTTTATGGCAGCACAGAAATATGCTGAAATATATACTAACTTTTTATGTGATTAATAAAATGAGTCCAAATTCCCAAGTTTTGTTGTTGATGATGCTAAGTATCTACAGAATAAAACACATGATGTTAGTATGTCATTTGGGGAAAATAGAGGGGAGGACATATTTTATGGCAGCACAGAAATATGCTGAAATATATACTAACATTTTATGTGATTAATAACATGAGTCCAAATTCACGAGTTTGGTTGTTGATGATGCTAAGTATCTACAGAATAAAACACATGATGTTAGTATGTCAATTGAGGAAAATAGAGGGGGGACACATTTTATGGTAACCCAGAAATATGCTTAAATATATACTAACTTTTTATGTGATTAATAAAATGAGTCCAAATTCACAAGTTTTGTTGTTGATGATGCTAAGTATCTACAGAATAAAACACATGATGTTAGTACATCAATTGAGGAAAATAAAAGGGGGGACACATTTTATGGCAACACAGAAATATGCTAAAATTTATACTAACTTTTTATGTAATTAATAAAATAAGTCCAAATCCACAAGTTTTGTTGTTAATGATGCTAAATATCTACAGAATAAAACACGTGATGTTAGTATGTCAATTGAGGAAAATAGAGGGGGGGGGGGGGGGGGGGGGGACACATTTTATGGCAGCACAGAAATATGCTAAAATATATACTAACTTTTTATGTGATTAATAACATGAGTCCAAATTCACAAGTTTTGTTGTTGATGATGCTAAGTATCTAAAGAATAAAATAAATTATGTTGGTATGTCATTTGGCGGAAAATAGAGGGGGGACACATTTTATGGCAGCACAGAAATATGCTGAAATATATACTAACTTTTTATGTGATTAATAACATGAGTCCAAATTCACACGTTTTGGTGTGGATGATGCTAAGTATCTACAGAATAAAACACGTGATGTTAGTATGTCAATTGAGGAAAATAGAGGGGGGGGCACATTCTATGGCAGCACAGAAATATGCTAAAATATATACTAACTTTTTATGTGATTAATAACATGAGTACAAATTCACGAGTTTGGTTGTTGATGATGCTAAGTATCTACAGAATAAAACACATGATGTTAGTATGTCAATTGAGGAAAATAGAGGGGGACACATTTTATGGCAGCACAGAAATATGCTGAAATATATACTAACTTTTTATGTGATTAATAAAATGAGTCCAAATTCACAAGTTTTGTTGTTGATGATGCTAAGTATCTACAGAATAAAACACATGATGTTAGTATGTCATTTGGGGAAAATAGAGGGGGGGACACATTTTATGGCAGCACAGAAATATGCTGAAATATATACTAACTTTTTATGTGATTAATAAAATGAGTCCAAATTCACAAGTTTTGTTGTTGATGATGCTAAGTATCTACAAAATAAAACACGTGATGTTAGTATGTCAATTGAGGAAAATAGAGGGGGACACATTTTATGGCAGCACAGAAATATGCTGAAATATATACTAACTTTTTATGTGATTAATAAAATGAGTCCAAATTCACAAGTTTTGTTGTTGATGATGCTAAGTATCTACAGAATAAAACACATGATGTTAGTATGTCATTTGGGGAAAATAGAGGGGAGGACATATTTTATGGCAGCACAGAAATATGCTAAAATATATACTAACATTTTATGTGATTAATAACATGAGTCCAAATTCACGAGTTTGGTTGTTGATGATGCTAAGTATCTACAGAATAAAACACATGATGTTAGTACGTCATTTGGGGAAAATAGAGGGGGGACACATTTTATGGTAACCCAGAAATATGCTTAAATATATACTAACTTTTTATGTGATTAATAAAATGAGTCCAAATTCACAAGTTTTGTTGTTGATGATGCTAAGTATCTACAGAATAAAACACATGATGTTAGTATGTCAATCGAGGAAAGTAGAGGGGGGAACACATTTTATGGCAGCACAGAAATATGCTAAAATATATACTAACATTTTATGTGATTAATAACATGAGTCCAAATTCACGAGTTTGGTGTGGATGATGCTAAGTATCTACAGAATAAAACACATGATGTTAGTATGTCATTTGGGGAAAATATAGGGGGGGGGGACACATTTTATGGCAGCACAGAAATATGCTGAAATATATACAAACTTTTGTTGTAATTAATAAAATGAGTCCAAATTCACAAGTTTTGTTGTTAACGATGCTAAGTAGCTATAGAATAAAACACATGATGTTAGTACATCAATTGAGGAAAGTAGAGGGGGGACACATTTTATGGCAGCACAGAAATATGCTGAAATATTATGTATCCCCTACTAACTTTTTATGTAGTAAATAAAATGAGTCCAAATTCGCAAGTTTTGTTGTTGATGATGCTAAATATATACAGAATAAAACACATGATGTTAGTATGTCAATTGGGGAAAATATAGGGGGGGACACATTTCATGGCAACACAGAAATATGCTGAAATATTATGTATCCCCGACTAAATTTTTGCAATTAATAAAATTAGTCCAAATTCACACGTTTTGTTGTTGATGATGCTAAATACATACAGAATAAAACACATGATGTTAGTATGTCAATTGGGGAAAATATAGGGGGGGACACATTTCATGGCAACACAGAAATATGCTGAAATATTATGTATCCCCGACTAAATTTTTGCAATTAATAAAATGAGTCCAAATTCACACGTTTTGTTGTGGATGATGCTAAGTATCTACAGAATAAAAGAAATTATGTTGGTATGTCATTTGGCGGAAAATAGAGGGGGGGACACATTTTATGGCAGCACAGAAATATGCTGAAATATTACATGTCCCCGACTAAATTTTTGCAATTAATAAAATGAGTCCAAATTCACACGTTTTGGTGTGGATGATGCTAAGTATCTACAGAATAAAACACATGATGTTAGTATGTCATTTGGCGGAAAATAGAGGGGGGGACACATTTTATGGCAGCACAGAAATATGCTAAAATATATACAAACATTTTATGTGATTAATAACATCAGTCCAAATTCACGAGTTTGGTTGTTGATGATGCTAAGTATCTACAGAATAAAACACATGATGTTAGTATGTCATTTGGGGAAAATAGAGGGGGGGACACATTTTATGGCAGCACAGAAATATGCTGAAATATATACTAACTTTTTATGTGATTAATAAAATGAGTCCAAATTCACAAGTTTTGTTGTTGATGATGCTAAGTATCTACAAAATAAAACACGTGATGTTAGTATGTCAATTGAGGAAAATAGAGGGGGGGGGGGAGACACATTTTATGGCAGCACAGAAATATGCTAAAATATATACTAACTTTTTATGTGATTAATAACATGAGTCCAAATTCACAAGTTTTGTTGTTGATGATGCTAAGTATCTACAGAATAAAACACATGATGTTAGTATGTCAATTGAGGAAAATAGAGGGGGGGGGGGACACATTTTATGGCAGCACAGAAATATGCTAAAATATATACTAACTTTTTATGTGATTAATAACATGAGTCCAAATTCACAAGTTTTGTTGTTGATGATGCTAAGTATCTACAGAATAAAATAAATTATGTTGGTATGTCATTTGGCGGAAAATAGAGGGGGGACACTATTTATGGCAGCACAGAAATATGCTGAAATATATACTAGCTTTTTATGTGATTAATAAAATGAGTCCAAATTCACAAGTTTTGTTGTTGATAATGCTAAGTATCTACAGAATAAAACACATGATGTTAGTCAATTGAGGAAAATAGAGGGGGGACACATTTTATGGCAGCACAGAAATATGCTGAAATATTATGTATCCCTTACTAACTTTTTATGTAATTATTAAAATAAGTCCAAATTCACAAGTTTTGTTGTTAATGATGCTAAATATCTACAGAATAAAACACATGATGTTAGTACATCAATTGAGGAAAATAAAAGGGGGGACACATTTTATGGCAGCACAGAAATATGCTAAAATATATACTAACGTTTTATGTGATTAATAAAATGAGTCCAAATTCACAAGTTTTGTTGTTGATGATGCTAAATATATACAGAATAAAACACATGATGTTAGTATGTCATTTGGGGTAAATGTAAGGGAGACACATTTCACGGCAACACGGAAATATGCTGAAATATTACATATCCCCGACTACATTTTTGCAATTAATAAAATGAGTCCAAATTCACACGTTTTGGTGTGGATGATGCTAAGTCTCTGCAGAATAAAACACATGATGTTAGTATGTCAATTGGGGAAAATATAGGGGGGGACACATTTCATGGCAACACAGAAATATGCTGAAATATTATGTATCCCCGACTAAATTTTTGCAATTAATAAAATGAGTCCAAATTCACACGTTTTGTTGTTGATGATGCTAAATATATACAGAATAAAACACATGATGTTAGTATGTCAATTGGGGAAAATATAGGGGGGGACACATTTCCTGGCAACACAGAAATATGCTGAAATATTATGTATCCCCGACTAAATTTTTGAAATTAATAAAATGAGTCCAAATTCACACGTTTTGTTGTTGATGATGCTAAATATATACAGAATAAAACACATGATGTTAGTATGTCAATTGAGGAAAGTATAGGGGGGGACACATTTCATGGCAGCACAGAAATATGCTGAAATATTACATATCCCCGACTAAATTTTTGCAATTAATAAAATTAGTCCAAATTCACACGTTTTGGTGTGGATGATGCTAAGTCTCTACAGAATAAAACACATGATGTTAGTATGTCAATTGAGGAAAGTAGATGGGGGGGGGGGGGGGGACATATTTTATGGCAGCACAGAAATATGCTGAAATATTATGTATCCCTTACTAACTTTTTATGTAATTAATAAAATGAGTCCAAATTCACACGTTTTGTTGTGGATTATGCTAAGTATCTACAGAATAAAAGAAATTATGTTGGTATGTCATTTGGCGGAAAATAGAGGGGAGGACACATTTTATGGCAGCACAGAAATATGCTGAAATATTACATATCCCCGACTAAATTTTTGCAATTAATAAAATGAGTCCAAATTCACACGTTTTGGTGTGGATGATGCTAAGTATCTACAGAATAAAACACATGATGTTAGTATGTCAATTGGGGAAAATATAGGGGGGGACACATTTCATGGCAACACAGAAATATGCTGAAATATTATGTATCCCCGACTAAATTTTTGCAATTAATAAAATGAGTCCAAATTCACACGTTTTGTTGTGGATGATGCTAAGTATCTACAGAATAAAAGAAATTATGTTGGTATGTCATTTGGCGGAAAATAGAGGGGAGGACACATTTTATGGCAGCACAGAAATATGCTGAAATATTACATATCCCCAACTAAATTTTTGCAATTAATAAAATGAGTCCAAATTCACACGTTTTGTTGTTGATGATGCTAAATATATACAGAATAAAACACATGATGTTAGTATGTCAATTGGGGGAAATATAGGGGGGGACACATTTCCTGGTAACACAGAAATATGCTGAAATATTATGTATCCCCGACTAAATTTTTGCAATTAATAAAATGAGTCCAAATTCACACGTTTTGTTGTTGATGATGCTAAGTATCTACAGAATAAAACACATGATGTTAGTATGTCATTTGGGGAAAATAGAGGGGGGGACACATTTTATGGCAGCACAGAAATATGCTAAAATATATACTAACTTTTTATGTGATTAATAACATGAGTCCAAATTCACGAGTTTGGTTGTTGATGATGCTAAGTATCTACAGAATAAAACACATGATGTTAGTATGTCATTTGGCGGAAAATAGAGGGGAGGACACATTTTATGGCAGCACAGAAATATGCTGAAATATTACATATCCCCAACTAAATTTTTGCAATTAATAAAATGAGTCCAAATTCACACGTTTTGTTGTTGATGATGCTAAATATATACAGAATAAAACACATGATGTTAGTATGTCAATTGGGGGAAATATAGGGGGGGACACATTTCCTGGTAACACAGAAATATGCTGAAATATTATGTATCCCCGACTAAATTTTTGCAATTAATAAAATGAGTCCAAATTCACACGTTTTGTTGTTGATGATGCTAAGTATCTACAGAATAAAACACATGATGTTAGTATGTCATTTGGGGAAAATAGAGGGGGGGGACACATTTTATGGCAGCACAGAAATATGCTAAAATATATACTAACTTTTTATGTGATTAATAACATGAGTCCAAATTCACGAGTTTGGTTGTTGATGATGCTAAGTATCTACAGAATAAAACACATGATGTTAGTACATCAATTGAGGAAAATAGAGGGGGGACACATTTTATGGTAACCCAGAAATATGCTTAAATATATACTAACTTTTTATGTGATTAATAAAATGAGTACAAATTCACAAGTTTTGTTGTTGATGATGCTAAGTATCTAGAGAATAAAACACATGATGTTAGTATGTCAATCGAGGAAAATAGAGGGGGGGACACATTTTATGGCAGCACAGAAATATGCTAAAATATATACTAACTTTTTATGTGATTAATAACATGAGTACAAATTCACAAGTTTTGTTGTTGATGATGCTAAGTATCTACAGAATAAAACACATGATGTTAGTATGTCAATTGAGGAAAATAGAGGGGGGGACACATTTTATGGCAGCACAGAAATATGCTGAAATATTACATATCCCCGACTAAATTTTTGCAATTAATAAAATGAGTCCAAATTCACACGTTTTGTTGTTGATGATGCTAAATATATACAGAATAAAACACATGATGTTAGTATGTCAATTGAGGAAAGTAGATGGGGGGGGGGGGACACATTTTATGGTACCACAGAAATATGCTGAAATATTATGTATCCCTTACTAACTTTTTATGTAATTAATAAAATGAGTCCAAATTCACACGTTTTGTTGTTGATGATGCTAAGTATCTACAGAATAAAACACATGATGTTAGTATGTCAATTGAGGAAAATAGAGGGGGACACATTTTATGGCAGCCCAGAAATATGCTGAAATATTATGTATCCCCTACTAACTTTTGTTGTAATTGATCAAATGAGTCCAAATTCACAAGTTTTGTTTGTCATGATCCGTGGTCCGGATCATGTTTTGTTCTGTTCTGTTAGTTTTGGACTCCAAAGTTCCTGTTTTTTGTGCACCCTTGTTTGTTTTAGTTACCATGGTTACTTATTATTTCCACCTGTCTCTGATTAGTGTTCACCCGCTCACCTGCTGCCCGAGCACTAATCAGAGGCATTATTTAAGCCTGCCTTTTGCCGGTCAGTCGGCCTGGCGCCATTGTTTGCGAATGCAACCGTCACATAGGTTCATGTCTGGTTTCCAGTTCATGCTAAGTGTTTGCTTCATGCTCTCGTCACGTAAGTTCGCTCGTCTCCTAGCCTATGCTAAGTTAGCCTCGAATGCGATTGGCACGTGTTTTTTGTCAAGAATAAACCATGTTCCTACCTGCAAGTCCTGTCCAGAGTGATCCGTTTGTATCCCGGGGGAATGAACCTCGCAGCAAGCTGCAACATTGTTGTCGATGATGCTAAGTATCTACTTAATAAAGCACATGATGTTAGTATGTCAATTGAGGAAAGTAGAAGGGGGGACACATTTTATGGTAGCACAGAAATCTGCTGAAATACTGTCTGCACATATCAAGGTTCAAGGTTCAACTTTATTGTCCCCGCGGGGAAATTTGTCTTGGGCACAGTGCATCATTGCTTTCTTAACATACCCAAAAACACAAGCACAGACACAACCACAACCATACAACTAACATTTAAACATCAGAACATGGAGCTTGATAGACATAGGTGGCACTTTGATGTAGGCATAAAATCTACAGTATGGAGATAAAGATAAAGTACCAATGTGCATTGCACTAGAGCTCATGGATAAAGTGCTGTGTGCTAAAGTGCTTAGTTCTAAAGTGCTATGTGCTAAAGTGCTATGTGCTAAAAAAAGTGCTAACCTATGTATTAAAATTCTATTGCACATTGTTGGTCAGCTTAATGGAGGCTGGGACAAATGATAATTTAAGGCGGTTAGATTTGCATAGTGGGACCCGGAGTCTTCTCCCTGATGGCAGGGTTCCATATTCAGGAAAGAGTGGGTGTTGTGAGTTGGAAATAATTTTCTTAGCTTTTTTCCTAACTGCCTGCTCATAGATGCTCTGTATAGGCTCATATTCCACAAGATTATACCGGGGGACGTACGCGGGACACATACAGTATTTTCTGGCATAAATGGCTAATAACACGGACGTGCTGCCGCTGTCTGAACAAGGCCCATAGCTCCGCCCCCATGCGGGGATACGGAATCATTCCGGATGGTCGAGGTCTGGAGATGGCCTCGGCGAGGAGCGGGGGGGGGGGGGGGGGGACATATTTTATGGCAGCACAGAAATATGCTGAAATATTATGTATCCCTTACTAACTTTTTATGTAATTAATAAAATGAGTCCAAATTCACACGTTTTGTTGTGGATTATGCTAAGTATCTACAGAATAAAAGAAATTATGTTGGTATGTCATTTGGCGGAAAATAGAGGGGAGGACACATTTTATGGCAGCACAGAAATATGCTGAAATATTACATATCCCCGACTAAATTTTTGCAATTAATAAAATGAGTCCAAATTCACACGTTTTGGTGTGGATGATGCTAAGTATCTACAGAATAAAACACATGATGTTAGTATGTCAATTGGGGAAAATATAGGGGGGGACACATTTCATGGCAACACAGAAATATGCTGAAATATTATGTATCCCCGACTAAATTTTTGCAATTAATAAAATGAGTCCAAATTCACACGTTTTGTTGTGGATGATGCTAAGTATCTACAGAATAAAAGAAATTATGTTGGTATGTCATTTGGCGGAAAATAGAGGGGAGGACACATTTTATGGCAGCACAGAAATATGCTGAAATATTACATATCCCCAACTAAATTTTTGCAATTAATAAAATGAGTCCAAATTCACACGTTTTGTTGTTGATGATGCTAAATATATACAGAATAAAACACATGATGTTAGTATGTCAATTGGGGGAAATATAGGGGGGGACACATTTCCTGGTAACACAGAAATATGCTGAAATATTATGTATCCCCGACTAAATTTTTGCAATTAATAAAATGAGTCCAAATTCACACGTTTTGTTGTTGATGATGCTAAGTATCTACAGAATAAAACACATGATGTTAGTATGTCATTTGGGGAAAATAGAGGGGGGGACACATTTTATGGCAGCACAGAAATATGCTAAAATATATACTAACTTTTTATGTGATTAATAACATGAGTCCAAATTCACGAGTTTGGTTGTTGATGATGCTAAGTATCTACAGAATAAAACACATGATGTTAGTATGTCATTTGGCGGAAAATAGAGGGGAGGACACATTTTATGGCAGCACAGAAATATGCTGAAATATTACATATCCCCAACTAAATTTTTGCAATTAATAAAATGAGTCCAAATTCACACGTTTTGTTGTTGATGATGCTAAATATATACAGAATAAAACACATGATGTTAGTATGTCAATTGGGGGAAATATAGGGGGGGACACATTTCCTGGTAACACAGAAATATGCTGAAATATTATGTATCCCCGACTAAATTTTTGCAATTAATAAAATGAGTCCAAATTCACACGTTTTGTTGTTGATGATGCTAAGTATCTACAGAATAAAACACATGATGTTAGTATGTCATTTGGGGAAAATAGAGGGGGGGGACACATTTTATGGCAGCACAGAAATATGCTAAAATATATACTAACTTTTTATGTGATTAATAACATGAGTCCAAATTCACGAGTTTGGTTGTTGATGATGCTAAGTATCTACAGAATAAAACACATGATGTTAGTACATCAATTGAGGAAAATAGAGGGGGGACACATTTTATGGTAACCCAGAAATATGCTTAAATATATACTAACTTTTTATGTGATTAATAAAATGAGTACAAATTCACAAGTTTTGTTGTTGATGATGCTAAGTATCTAGAGAATAAAACACATGATGTTAGTATGTCAATCGAGGAAAATAGAGGGGGGGACACATTTTATGGCAGCACAGAAATATGCTAAAATATATACTAACTTTTTATGTGATTAATAACATGAGTACAAATTCACAAGTTTTGTTGTTGATGATGCTAAGTATCTACAGAATAAAACACATGATGTTAGTATGTCAATTGAGGAAAATAGAGGGGGGGACACATTTTATGGCAGCACAGAAATATGCTGAAATATTACATATCCCCGACTAAATTTTTGCAATTAATAAAATGAGTCCAAATTCACACGTTTTGTTGTTGATGATGCTAAATATATACAGAATAAAACACATGATGTTAGTATGTCAATTGAGGAAAGTAGATGGGGGGGGGGGGACACATTTTATGGTACCACAGAAATATGCTGAAATATTATGTATCCCTTACTAACTTTTTATGTAATTAATAAAATGAGTCCAAATTCACACGTTTTGTTGTTGATGATGCTAAGTATCTACAGAATAAAACACATGATGTTAGTATGTCAATTGAGGAAAATAGAGGGGGACACATTTTATGGCAGCCCAGAAATATGCTGAAATATTATGTATCCCCTACTAACTTTTGTTGTAATTGATCAAATGAGTCCAAATTCACAAGTTTTGTTTGTCATGATCCGTGGTCCGGATCATGTTTTGTTCTGTTCTGTTAGTTTTGGACTCCAAAGTTCCTGTTTTTTGTGCACCCTTGTTTGTTTTAGTTACCATGGTTACTTATTATTTCCACCTGTCTCTGATTAGTGTTCACCCGCTCACCTGCTGCCCGAGCACTAATCAGAGGCATTATTTAAGCCTGCCTTTTGCCGGTCAGTCGGCCTGGCGCCATTGTTTGCGAATGCAACCGTCACATAGGTTCATGTCTGGTTTCCAGTTCATGCTAAGTGTTTGCTTCATGCTCTCGTCACGTAAGTTCGCTCGTCTCCTAGCCTATGCTAAGTTAGCCTCGAATGCGATTGGCACGTGTTTTTTGTCAAGAATAAACCATGTTCCTACCTGCAAGTCCTGTCCAGAGTGATCCGTTTGTATCCCGGGGGAATGAACCTCGCAGCAAGCTGCAACATTGTTGTCGATGATGCTAAGTATCTACTTAATAAAGCACATGATGTTAGTATGTCAATTGAGGAAAGTAGAAGGGGGGACACATTTTATGGTAGCACAGAAATCTGCTGAAATACTGTCTGCACATATCAAGGTTCAAGGTTCAACTTTATTGTCCCCGCGGGGAAATTTGTCTTGGGCACAGTGCATCATTGCTTTCTTAACATACCCAAAAACAACAGAACAAAAACACAAGCACAGACACAACCACAACCATACAACTAACATGT
>NC_084549.2:71272500-71285000 GCF_033978685.3 Nerophis lumbriciformis | reverse complement strand
CATAGTGGATCTAACATAATAGTGAGAGTCCAGTCCATAGTGGATCCAACATAATAGTAAGAGTCCAGTCCATAGTGGATCTAACATAATAGTGAGAGTCCAGTCCATAGTGGATCTAACATAATAGTGAGAGTCCAGTCCATAGTGGATCTAACATAATAGTGAGAGTCCAGTCCATAGTGGATCTAACATAATAGTGTGAGAGTCCAGTCCATAGTGGATCTAACATAATAGTGTGAGAGTCCAGTCCATAGTGGAATCTAACATAATAGTGAGAGTCCAGTCCATAGTGGATCTAACATAATAGTGAGAGTCCAGTCCATAGTGGATCTAACATAATAGTGAGAGTCCAGTCCATAGTGGATCTAACATAATAGTGAGAGTCCAGTCCATAGTGGATCTAACATAATAGTGAGAGTCCAGTCCACAGTGGATCCAACATAATAGTAAGAGTCCAGTCCATAGTGGATCTAACATAATAGTGAGAGTCCAGTCCATAGTGGATCTAACATAATAGTGAGAGTCCAGTCCATAGTGGATCCAATATAATAGTAAGAGTCCAGTCCATAGTGGATCTAACATAATAGTGAGAGTCCAGTCCATAGTGGATCTAACATAATAGTGAGAGTCCAGTCCATAGTGGATCCAACATAATAGTAAGAGTCCAGTCCATAGTGGGGCCATCAGGAAACCATCCCGAGCGGAGACGGGTAAGCAGCGCAGAGATGTTCCCAGCCAATGCACAGGCGAGCGGTCCACCCCGGGTCTCGACTCTGGACAGCCAGCACTTCGTCCATGGCCACCGGACCTGTGCCCCCCCTCCACAAGGAAGAGGGGAGCAGAGGAGAAAATGAAATAAACGGCAGATCAACTGGTCTAAAAGGGGGGTCTATTTAAAGGCTAGAGTATACAAATGAGTTTTAAGATGGGACTTGAATGCTTCTACTGAGGTAGCATCTCTAATTGTTACCGGGAGGGCATTCCATAGTACTGGAGCCCGAATAGAAAACGCTCTATAGCCCGCAGACTTTTTTTGGGGCTCTGGGAATCACTAATAAGCCGGAGTTCTTTGAACGCAGATTTCTTGCCGGGACATATGGTACAATGCAATCGACAAGATAGGACGGAGCTAGACCGTGTAGTATTTTATACGTAAGTAGTAAAACCTTAAAGTGGGGTATCGGACTGTCTGATTGTGGCGGTCCGCTCCCTGTACGATCAGTGTCAGAGCTTGGTCCGCATTGCCGGCAGTAAGTCGGACCCGTTTCCAGTGAGGGTTGGACTCCGCCAAGGCTGCCCTTTGTCACCCATTCTGTTCAGAACTTTTATGGACAGAATTTCTAGGCGTTGAGAGGATCCGGTTTGGTGGCTGCAGGATTAGGTCTCTGCTTTTTGCAGATGATGTTGTCCTGATGGCTTCATCTGGCCAGGATCTTCAGCTCTCACTGGATCGGTTCGCAGCCGAGTGTGAAGCGACTGGGATGGGAATCAGCACCTCCAAGTCCGAGTCCATGGTTCTCGCCCGGAAAAGGGTGGAGTGCCATCTCTGGGTTGGGGAGGAGATCTTGCCCCAAGTGGAGGAGTCCAAGTACCTGGGAGTCTTGTTCACGAGTGAGGGAAGAGTGTATCGTGAGATTAACAGGCGGATCGGTGTGGCGTATTCAGTAATGCGGACGCTGTATCGATCCGTTGTGGTGAAGAAGGAGCTGAGCCGGAAGGCAAAGCTCTCAATTTACCGGTCGATCTACGTTCCCATCCTCACCTATGGTCATGAGCTTTGGGTTATGACCGAAAGGACAAGATCACGGGTACTTACTTACTTACTTAGTCCTCTTGCACTTCAGGGCGCGTAGAGCCGACCATAGCAACCAGGTCTCTCCATCTGGGTCTGTTGTGGGCAAGGTGTTGAGCTTGTGCCATAGTCACATTGCAGGCCTTAAGGTCCTGGGCTAATACATCCAGCCAGCGAGTCCTGGGGGCGCCTCTAGGGCGTCTCCAGACAGCTCGCTGCGGGTTGAAGTCCAGGATTTTGCGCGTGGGGTGTTCCCCCGGCAGGCGGATGACATGGCCATACCAGCGCACTCGCCGCATTGCTGCGAGGCGAGAGGCTGGGAGCTGTTGGGTTAGCTCTCTTAGGGTCTTGTTGGTGACATGCTGGCTCCACGTGATGCCTTCTATCCTCCTGAGGGCTCTGGAATCAAAGCCATCTAGCCTGGCCGCCAGGAGTTTATTCAGCGGCCATGTTTCCGAGCCGTACAGAAGGACAGAGATGACAGAGGAATTGTAGACCCTCAACTTGGTGTCCCGAGATATGTGCCGGTGTCGCCACAACGGTCTCCACAAGGACTGCATGACGGAGGCTGCAAGGGCGCGACGGCGGTCCACCTCTCGTTTGAGGTCGCCGGTGTTGGTGACTGTCGAGCCGAGGTATCTGAAGGTAGGGACAAAGTGGACAGGGGTATCCTGAAATAAGAAGGGTGGTGGGTCTGGTCCATCGCCGATATGCATGAGTTCGGTTTTGGACCAGCTGATTTTCAGGCCGAGCTGTTTGGTCTCCTCATCAAACACACCGAGGGCCTCCCTGAGCTGGTCAGCGGTCTCACTGAACAGGGTGGTGTCATCGGCGTATTCGAGGTCCTTTAGGGTGTAGTTTCCAAGTGACACCCCGGGGACTCGCACACAGACTCTGGACATCAGATGGTCGATGACACAGCCTTGCCTGATCACGGGTACAAGCGGCCCAAATGAGTTTCCTCCGCCGGGTGGCGGGTCTCTCCCTTAGAGATAGGGTGAGAAGCTCTGTCATCCGGGAGGAGCTCAAAGTAAAGCCGCTGCTCCTCCACATGGAGAGGAGCCAGATGAGGTGGTTCGGGCATCTGGTCAGGATGCCACCCGAACGCCGAATTTAAGTGGACCCCGACTTAAACAAGTTGAAAAACTTATTCGGGTGTTACCATTTAGTGGTCAATTGTACGGAATATGTACTTCACTGTGCAACCTACTAATAAAAGTCTCAATCAATCTGTCATGTCTGTGTGATCATGTTTTTGTCTTAGTCATGTTTTATTTAGTTATTGGACTTTTTAGTTTCTGGCTTTTCACTCCCTTGTCTTGTTTCCATGATTGCCCATTAGTTTCACCTGTTCCACGTTTGGACTCATTGTGCACTCTTGTTTGTCACCATAGCAACCATTAGTTTTCACCTGTCACGTCACGCACCTGTTCCACGTTTTGAGTCACGCACCTGTTTTCGTTAATCATGTCTGTAGTATTTAAGTTCATTGTTTTTCAGTTTGTCTTTCTGGTGACATATTTATGCTTCTGCACACTCTCCACACCCTTATGATCCTTGCTGCTCTTTTTTCATGCCGGTTCCATGCCAAGTAAGTTTTTGTTTATTAAGCCACAGTTAGTGTTTTTTGTTGTTCATAGTTTTTGCCTTAGTGCAAGTGTTTGGTTTCATAGTTTGTTCTCCGCCATTGTGCGCACCTTTTTGTTTACTTCCTTGTTTTGTATTTATAGTCTTTAAATAAAAAATGTACTCACATTCTCGTCTCGCCCGAGCCAACTTTCCGTTGCATCCCGGAAAAGCTAACACCCAAGACCAAGTCATGACACAATCAATCAATCAATCAATCAATCAATCAATCCCTAGGGAGGTGTTTAGGGCACGCCCAATTGGTAGGAGGCCACTGGGAAGACCCAGAACACGTTGGGAAGACTATGTCTCCCGGCTGGCCTGGGAACGCCTCGGGATCCCCCGGGAAGAGCTGGACGAGGTGGCTGGGGAGAGGGAAGTCTGGGCTTCCCTGCTTAGGCTGCTGACACCGCGACCCGACCTCGGATAAGCGGAAGAAGATGGATGGATGGATGGATGGATGGATGGATGAGAGGATCCGGTTTGGTGGCTGCAGGATTAGGTCCAAGTACCTAGGAGTCTTGTTCACGAGTGAGGGAAGAGTGGATGGTGAGGTCGACAGGCGGATCGGTGTGGCGTCTTCAGTAATGCGGACGCTGTATCGATCCGTTGTGGTGAAGAAGGAGCTGAGCCGGAAGGCAAAGCTCTCGATTTACCGGTCGATCTACGTTCCCATCCTCACCTATGGTCATGAGCTTTGGGTTATGACCGAAAGGACAAGATCACGGTTGAAATGAGTTTCCTCCGCCGGGTGGCGGGTCTCTCCCTTAGGGATAGGGTGAGAAGCTCTGCCATCCGGGAGGAGCTCAAAGTAAAGCCGCTGCTCCTCCACATCGAGAGGAGCCAGATGAGGTGGTTCGGGCATCTGGTCAGGATGCCACCCGAACGCCTCCCTAGTGAGGTGTTTAGGGCACGTCCGACCGGTAGGAGGCCGCGGGGAAGACCCAGGACAAGTTGGGAAGACTATGTCTCCCGGCTGGCCTGGGAACGCCTCGGGATCCCCCGGGAGGAGCTGGACGAAGTGGCTGGGGAGAGGGAAGTCTGGGCTTCCCTACTTAGTCTGCTGCCCCCGCGACCCGACCTCGGATAAGCGGAAGAAGATGGATGGATGGATGGATGGATGAGAGTATCCGGTTTGGTGGCTGCAGGATTAGGTCTCTGCTTTTTGCAGATGATGTGGTCCTGATGGCTTTATCTGGCCAGGATCTTCAGCTCTCACTGGATCGGTTCGCAGCCGAGTGTGAAGCAACTGGGATGGGTATCAGCACCTCCAAGTCCGAGTTCATGGTTCTCGCCTGGAAAAGGGTGGAGTGCCATCTCCGGGTTGGGGAGGAGATCTTGCCCCAAGTGGAGGAGTCCAAGTACCTAGGAGTCTTGTTCACGAGTGAGGGAAGAGTGGATGGTGAGGTCGACAGGCGGATCGGTGTGGTGTCTTAAGTAATGCGGACGCTGTATCGATCCGTTGTGGTGAAGAAGGAGCTGAGCCGGAAGGCAAAGCTCTCGATTTACCAGTCGATCTACGTTCCCATCCTCACCTATGGTCATGAGCTTTGGGTTATGACCGAAAGGACAAGATCACGGCTAAAATGAGTTTCCTCCGCCGGGTGGTGGGTCTCTCCCTTAGAGATAGGGTGAGAAGCTCTGTCATCCGGGAGGAGCTCAAAGTAAAGCCGCTGCTCCTCCTCATCGAGAGGAGCCAGATGAGGTGGTTCGGGCATCTGGTCAGGATGCCACCCGAACGCCTCCCTAGTGAGGTGTTTAGGGCACGTCCGACCGGTAGGAGGCCGCGGGGAAGACCCAGGACACGTTGGGAAGACTATGTCTCCCGGCTGGCCTGGGAACGCCTCGGGGTCCCACAGGAAGAGCTGGACGAAGTGGCTGGGGAGAGGGAAGTCTGGGCTTCCCTACTTAGTCTGCTGCCCCCGCGACCCGACCTCGGATAAGCGGAAGAAGATGGATGGATGGATGGATGGATGAGAGGATCCGGTTTGGTGGCTGCAGGATTAGGTCTCTGCTTTTTGCAGATGATGTGGTCATGATGGCTTTATCTGGCCAGGATCTTCATCTCTCACTGGATCGGTTCGCAGCCGAGTGTGAAGCGACTGGGATGGGAATCAGCACCTCCAAGTCCGAGTCCATGGTTCTCGCCCGGAAAAGGGTGGAGTGCCATCTCTGGGTTGGGGAGGAGATCTTGCCCCAAGTGGAGGAGTCCAAGTACCTAGGAGTCTTGTTCACGAGTGAGGGAAGAGTGGATGGTGAGATCGACAGGCGGCGTCTTCAGTAATGCGGACGCTGTATCGATCCGTTGTGGTGAAGAAGGAGCTGAGCCGGAAGGCAAAGCTCTCGATTTACCGGTCGATCTACGTTCCCATCCTCACCTATGGTCATGAGCTTTGGGTTATGACCGAAAGGACAAGATCACGGCTGAAATGAGTTCCTCCGCCGGGTGGCGGGTCTCTCCCTTAGAGATAGGGTGAGAAGCTCTGCCATCCGGGAGGAGCTCAAAGTAAAGCCGCTGCTCCTCCACATGGAGAGGAGCCAGATGAGGTGGTTCGGGCATCTGGTCAGGATGCCACCCGAATGCCTCCCTAGGGAGGTGTTTAGGGGAACGTCCGACCGGTAAGAGGCCACGGGGAAGACCCAGGACACGTTGGGAAGACTATGTCTCCCGGCTGGCCTGGGAACGCCTCGGGATCCCCCGGGAAGAGCTGGACGAGGTGGCTGGGGAGAGGGAAGTCTGGGCTTCCCTGCTTAGGCTGCTGAAACCGCGAACTGACCTCGGATAAGCGGAAGAAGGTAGATGGATGATTACACCACTTTTGTCAAGAGGAGTGGTCAAAAATTCCATTCTATGACAAAGTACGACGCCCCGATGACCACTCGCGCCTCCTTGCGCGTCGTCGCCCTTACCGGAACACGCCGGCGCTAAACTGCAGCAAAGCGTTTGCGAGGCACTAATCTGGCGCACTTAAAGGCAACACGGCGCTGGGGGGGGGAGGGCGGTCGCGGCGCAAAGTGCCGCCACGACTCGACTCCGACTGCAGGATCGTCATCGGCGTGTGAGTGAAACATTCATGCTGCACTCAATCGGTTCAATATTTAATTTCCCCCCACAAACACTACACGGCCAAACAGATGCTCAAACTTTTCCTCAGGAGAGTCAAAGTCACTTTTACAAAAGGCTTCGGCTTAAAAGACGTGGGTAATACGCACATGTGTGTGTGTGTGTGTGTGTGTGTGTGTGGATACACGGGTGTTTACTTCCCCATTAGCCATGCAGCAAGGTTGCCCCCTTTGCCTCCGTGTCGCACATCCGCAGAAATTTAGACTCTGCGTGTTTACGTAAGGATTTCTTCATCTGCCTTTTAAAGCCCGGCGGGCGCGCTTGAAGGTGAGGGGAGCTAAGATGATGATCCCCCTTCTTCCTCCCGGGGAGCTTTCCCTCACGCACGCCCTCACAGATGTCGACATTTGGTTAGGCGGTGTACACCAAGCCCCGGATTATCAGGCGCTCCTCGCCAAAGTCTGTTCGAGCCAAAAGTTGGGAGCGGTTACTTCCTTCCCCCCGCCTCGTCCCCACGCCGGCGTAACCCGAGCAGCCGCCGTTAGAGGACCTGTAGTGCTATTGATCAACAGATGGCGTGCACTCGCCGTCCTAATGCCGCTCAAATCCCGAGCCGTGTTGACGACTCAAATCCCACCTTCCAGTTTGGAACTTTTCATTTCCTTTACAGCCGGGCCGTATATTCTTATGTGGCGATAATAAAATGGAGGAAGCGGGATGGAGGTTGACAATGTTTACGTGCACCATCCGAGAGTGCATGAACACTCCCCCCACCCCCCCACCCCCTCCTCCCGCAGTGCTGCCGTGGAAAGTAGGCCAAGTGAGCACCAGGGCGTTGCTTTTTAAAAAAAAAAAAAAGATCAGATTGTCTGTGTGTGTGTGTGTGTGTGTGTGTGTGTGTGTGTGTGTTCTTGTATTTCTACCCTTCTTGAGACATCAACAAGGAAAAGTAGCGTCCATATGAGGAGGTGTGAACAAGTTAGGGCATAAATCGTGGTCCCAATACGGGAGACCTGTGCATCTAATACGGAGCCAAATACTAGAGTCCGTGAACATTGCTTCCAAAGTCAGAATTTTTTTGGTTGATTTAATGTGCATACAAAAGTAAACATCAAGAAGGAAAAGTAGCGTCCATATGAGGAGGTGTGAACAAGTTAGGACATAAATCGTGGTCCCAATACGGGAGACCAGTGCATCTAATACGGAGCCAAATACTAGAGTCCGTGAACATTGCTCCAAAGTCAGGATTTTTTTCGGTTGTTTTAATGTGCATACAAAAGTAAACATCAAGAAAGAAAAGTAGCGTCCATATGAGGAGGTGTCAACAAGTTAGGACATAAATCGTGGTCCCAATACGGGAGACCAATGCATCTAATAGAGAGCCAAATACTAGAGTCCGTGAACATTGCTCCAAAGTCAGGATTTTTTTCGGTTGATTTAATGTGCATACAAAAGTAAACATCAAGAAAGAAAAGTAGCGTCCATATGAGGAGGTGTGAACAAGTTAGGACATAAATCGTGGTCCCAATACGGGAGACCAGTGCATCTAATAGAGAGCCAAAAACTAGAGTCCGTGAACATTGCTCCAAAGTCGGGATTTTTTTCGGTTGATTTAATGTGCATACAAAAGTAAACATCAAGAAAGAAAAGTAGCGTCCATATGAGGAGGTGTGAACAAGTTAGGACATAAATCGTGGTCCCAATACGGAAAACCATTTCATCTAATAGAGGGCCAAATACTAGAGTCCGTGAACATTGCTCCAAAGTCAGGATTTTTTTCGGTTGATTTAATGTGCATACAAAAGTAAACATCAAGAAAGAAAAAGTAGCGTCCATATGAGGAGGTGTGAACAAGTTAGGACATAAATCGTGGTCCCAATACGGGAGACCAGTGCATCTAATACGGAGCCAAATACTAGAGTCCGTGAACATTGCTCCAAAGTCGGGATTTTTTTCGGTTGATTTAATGTGCATACAAAAGTAAACATCAAGAAAGAAAAGTAGCGTCCATATGAGGAGGTGTGAACAAGTTAGGACATAAATCGTGGTCCCAATACGGGAGACCAGTGCATCTAATACGGAGCCAAATACTAGAGTCCGTGAACATTGCTCCAAAGTCAGGATTTTTTTCGGTTGTTTTAATGTGCATACAAAAGTAAACATCAAGAAAGAAAAGTAGCGTCTATATGAGGAGGTGTGAACAAGTTAGGACATAAATCGTGGTCCCAATACAGAAAACCATTGTATCTAATAGAAAGCCAAATACTAGAGTCCGTGAACATTGCTCCAAAGTCAGGATTTTTTTCGGTTGATTTAATGTGCATACAAAAGTAAACATCAAGAAAGAAAAGTAGCGTCCACATGAGGAGGTGTGAACAAGTTAGGACATAAATCGTGGTCCCAATACGGAAAACCATTGCATCTAATAGAGAGCCAAATACTAGAGTCCGTGAACATTGCTCCAAATTCAGGATTTTTTTCGGTTGATTTAATGTGCATACAAAAGTAAACATCAAGAAAGAAAAGTAGCGTCCATATGAGGAGGTGTGAACAAGTTAGGACATAAATCGTGGTCCCAATACGGGAGACCAGTGCATCTAATACGGAGCCAAATACTAGAGTCCGTGAACATTGCTCCAAAGTCGGGATTTTTTACGGTTGATATAATGTGCATACAAAAGTAAACATCAAGAAAGAAAAGTAGCGTCCATATGAGGAGGTGTGAACAAGTTAGGACATAAATCGTGGTCCCAATACGGGAGACCAGTGCATCTAATAGAGAGCCAAATACTAGAGTCTGTGAACATTGCTCCAAAGTCGGGATTTTTTTTGGTTGATTTAATGTGCATACAAAAGTAAACATCAAGAAAGAAAAGTAGCGTCCATATGAGGAGGTGTGAACAAGATAGGACATAAATCGTGGTCCCAATACGGGAGACCAGTGCATCTAATAGAGAGCCAAATACTAGAGTCCGTGAACATTGCTCCAAAGTCAGGATTTTTTTCGGTTGATTTAATGTGCATACAAAAGTAAACATCAAGAAAGAAAAGAAGCGTCCATATGAGGAGGTGTGAACAAGTTAGGACACAAATCATGGTCCCAATACGGGAGACCAGTGCATCTAATAGAGAGCCAAATACTAGAGTCCGTGAACATTGCTCCAAAGTCAGAATTTTTTTTTGGTTGATTTAATGTGCATACAAAAGTAAACATCAAGAAAGAAAAGTAGCGTCCAAATGAGGAGGTGTGAACAAGTTAGGACATAAATCGTGGTCCCAATACGGAAAACCATTGCATCTGATAGAGAGCCAAATACTAGAGTCCGTGAACATTGCTCTAAAGTCAGAATTTTTTTTGGTTGATTTAATGTGCATACAAAAGTAAACATCAAGAAAGAAAAGTACCGTCCATATGAGGAGGTGTGAACAAGTTAGGACATAAATCGTGGTCCCAATACGGAAAACCATTGCATCTAATAGAGAGCCAAATACTAGAGTCCGTGAACATTGCTCTAAAGTCAGAATTTTTTTTGGTTGATTTAATGTGCATACAAAAGTAAACATCAAGAAAGAAAAGTAGCGTCCATATGAGGAGGTGTGAACAAGTTAGGACATAAATCGTGGTCCCAATACGGAAAACCATTGTATCTAATAGAGAGCCAAATACTAGAGTCCGTGAACATTGCTCCAAAGTCGGGATTTTTTTCGGTTGATTTAATGTGCATACAAAAGTAAACATCAAGAAAGAAAAGTAGCGTCCATATGAGGAGGTGTGAGCAAGTGAGGACATAAATCGTGGTCCCAATACGGAAAACCATTGCATCTAATAGAGAGCCAAATACTAGAGTCCGTGAACATTGCTCTAAAGTCGGGATTTTTTTTGGTTGATTTAATGTGCATACAAAAGTAAACATCAAGAAAGAAAAGTAGCGTCCATATGAGGAGGTGTGAACAAGTTAGGACATAAATCGTGGTCCCAATACGGGAGACCAGTGCATCTAATACGGAGCCAAATACTAGAGTCCGTGAACATTGCTCCAAAGTCGGGATTTTTTACGGTTGATATAATGTGCATACAAAAGTAAACATCAAGAAAGAAAAGTAGCGTCCATATGAGGAGGTGTGAACAAGATAGGACATAAATCGTGGTCCCAATACGGGAGACCAGTGCATCTAATAGAGAGCCAAATACTAGAGTCCGTGAACATTGCTCCAAAGTCAGGATTTTTTTCGGTTGATTTAATGTGCATACAAAAGTAAACATCAAGAAAGAAAAGAAGCGTCCATATGAGGAGGTGTGAACAAGTTAGGACACAAATCATGGTCCCAATACGGGAGACCAGTGCATCTAATAGAGAGCCAAATACTAGAGTCCGTGAACATTGCTCCAAAGTCAGAATTTTTTTTTGGTTGATTTAATGTGCATACAAAAGTAAACATCAAGAAAGAAAAGTAGCGTCCAAATGAGGAGGTGTGAACAAGTTAGGACATAAATCGTGGTCCCAATACGGAAAACCATTGCATCTGATAGAGAGCCAAATACTAGAGTCCGTGAACATTGCTCTAAAGTCAGAATTTTTTTTGGTTGATTTAATGTGCATACAAAAGTAAACATCAAGAAAGAAAAGTACCGTCCATATGAGGAGGTGTGAACAAGTTAGGACATAAATCGTGGTCCCAATACGGAAAACCATTGCATCTAATAGAGAGCCAAATACTAGAGTCCGTGAACATTGCTCTAAAGTCAGAATTTTTTTTGGTTGATTTAATGTGCATACAAAAGTAAACATCAAGAAAGAAAAGTAGCGTCCATATGAGGAGGTGTGAACAAGTTAGGACATAAATCGTGGTCCCAATACGGAAAACCATTGTATCTAATAGAGAGCCAAATACTAGAGTCCGTGAACATTGCTCCAAAGTCGGGATTTTTTTCGGTTGATTTAATGTGCATACAAAAGTAAACATCAAGAAAGAAAAGTAGCGTCCATATGAGGAGGTGTGAACAAATTAGGACATAAATCGTGGTCCCAATACGGAAAACCATTGCATCTAATAGAGAGCCAAATACTAGAGTCCGTGAACATTGCTCCAAAGTCAGAATTTTTTTTTGGTTGATTTAATGTGCATACAAAAGTAAACATCAAGAAAGAAAAGTAGCGTCCATATGAGGAGGTGTGAACAACTTAGGACATAAATCGTGGTCCCAATACGGAAAACCATTGCATCTAATAGAGGGCCAAATACTAGAGTCCGTGAACATTGCTCCAAAGTCGGGATTTTTTTCGGTTGATTTAATGTGCATACAAAAGTAAACATCAAGAAAGAAAAGTAGCGTCCATATGAGGAGGTGTGAACAAGTTAGGACATAAATCGTGGTCCCAATACGGAAAACCATTTCATCTAATAGAGAGCCAAATACTAGAGTCCGTGAACATTGCTCCAAAGTCGGGATTTTTTTCGGTTGATTTAATGTGCATACAAAAGTAAACATCAAGAAAGAAAAGTAGCGTCCATATGAGGAGGTGTGAACAAGTTAGGACATAAATCGTGGTCCCAATACGGAAAACCATTTCATCTAATAGAGGGCCAAATACTAGAGTCCGTGAACATTGCTCCGAAGTCAGGATTTCTTTTGGTTGATTTAATGTGCATACAAAAGTAAACATCAAGAAAGAAAAGTAGCGTCCATATGAGGAGGTGTGAACAAGTTAGGACATAAATCGTGGTCCCAAAACGGAAAACCATTGCATCTAATAGAGAGCCAAATACTAGAGTCCGTGAACATTGCTCCAAAGTCGGGATTTTTTTCGGTTGATTTAATGTGCATACAAAAGTAAACATCAAGAAAGAAAAGTAGCGTCCATATGAGGAGGTGTGAACAAGTTAGGACATAAATAGTGGTCCCAATACGGAAAACCATTGCATCTAATACAGAGCCAAATACTAGAGTCCGTGAACATTGCTCCAAAGTCGGGATTTTTTTCGGTTGATTTAATGTGCATACAAAAGTAAACATCA
>NC_084549.2:71262500-71267500 GCF_033978685.3 Nerophis lumbriciformis | reverse complement strand
ATTGAAATGCTCCCCCTCTGGCCAACATATGAAATAACAAGTGTGTGTAAGAAATTGAAATGTGCCCCCTTTGGCCAAAATAAATTTAAAAAAATTAAATAAATATCTGTATAGAGACATATTGTAATAAGTTAATTATTTATTATTTAAGTAAATAATTAAAAACCAATTACAAACAAAAAATTTAAAAAAATGATAAACTAAAAGCTTACCTTTTTATATTTGCATAGTTTGTATGTATTATTAATGTTGTAAATACAAATCTTTATTAGGGTGGTCCTAAAGAGGTAGGGTTTTTTCGGAGGTCTTAAGAAGGTAACAAATAAAAGAAAGTGTGTGTGTGTGTGTGTGTGTGTGTGTGTGTGTGTGTGTGTGTGTGTGTGTGTGTGTGTGTGTGTGTGTGTGTGTGTGTGTGTGTTCTTGTATTTCCACCCTTCTTGCGACATCAACAAAGAAAAGTAGCTTCCATATGAGGACAAGTGATGACATAAATCATGGTCCCAATAACATTGCATCTAATACAGAATGTCTCATTAGCACCCCTGCTGGTGACTTCTATCAAAAAAAAGCGGGATTTTTCAAACTGAATAGGTCTGCTTTAAAAGTGTGCCCCCTCCGGTCAACATATGAAATAACAAGTGTGTGTAAGAAATTGAAATGCTCCCCCTCCGGTCAACATATGAAATAACAAGTGTGTGTAAGAAATTGAAATACGCCCCCTTTGGCCAAAATAAAAAAATTTAAAATTAAATAAACATCTGTATAGAGACATACTGTAATAAGTTAATTATTTATTATTTAAGTAAATAATGAAGATTAAAAACCAATTACAAACAAAAAATTTAAAAAAATAAAAGCTTACCTTTTTATATTTGCATAGTTTGTATGTATTATTAATGTTGTAAATGCAACTCTTTATAAGGGTGGTCCTAAAGAGGTAGGGATTTTTCGGAGGTCTCAAGAAGGTAACAAATACAAGAACGTTTGTGTGTGTTCTTGTATTTCCACCCTTCTTGCGACATCAACAAAGAAAAGTATCTTCCATATGAAGACCGATGAACAAGTTAAGACATAAATCACGGTCCAAATACGGAAAATCATTGCATCTAATAGAGAATGTCTCATTTGCACCCCTGGTGGTGAAATCTATCAAAAAAAAGGAGGAATTTTACAAATTGAATGTGTCTGCTTTAAAAGTGCGCCCCCTCTGGTCAACATATGAAATAACAAGCGTGTGTAAAAATTTGAAGTGCTCCCCCTCTGGCCAACATATGAAATAACAAGCGTGTGTAAAAATTTGAAGTGCTCCCCCTCTGGTCAACATATGAAATAACAAGCGTGTGTAAAAATTTGAAGTGCTCCCCCTCTGGTCAACATATAAAATAACAAGTGTGTGTAAGAAATTGAAATGCTCCCCCTCTGGCCAACATATGAAATAACAAGTGTGTGTAAGAAATTGAAATGCGCCCCCTTTGGCCAAAATAAATTTTAAAAAAATTAAATAAATATGTGTATAGAGACATACTGTAATAAGTTAATTATTTATTATTTAAGTAAATAATGAAGATTAAAAACCAATTACAAACAAAAAAAAAATAAAAAATAAAAGCTTACCTTTTTATATTTGCATAGTTTGTATGTATTATTAATGTTGTAAATGCAAATCTTTATTAGGGTGGTCCTAAAGAGGTAGGGATTTTTCAGAGGTCCCCAGAAGGTAAGAAACACAATAATGTGTGTGTGTGCGCGTGTGTGTGTGTGTGTGTGTGTGTGTGTGTGTGTGTGTGTGTGTACTCTCAGGACAAAGCTCTTCATGTGGCTTGTAGGACAAAGAGCAGCATTATACAATTTGCAGCATGACACGAAATAAGCATTTCACTCTCAATTCACCTACTTCCCCTCTTTTCCACCCCCCCGAGTCCCTCGCCGGTAACACTCCTCCGCAGGATCATTGTGTCGCCGGATTATTTTTAGCGTGCGGCTTTCACCTTGACTCTGGCTTTGCGCGGTGACATCATAATTAACATTTCTGGTAACAGTATTGGCGCGGATGTGCGACAACTCACACTGCATTGCTGATATATACATATATATATATATATATATTTATATATTTTTTTTAACAGTTAGAGGCGCCCTCATTAGCGCTCATTGTTGCTAATAATCTTTGTATCACGCAGCATGCCTACAGAGTTTATATTGTAGCGTTTATTGCATCTGCACTGGCAACGTTCCAAGTTAACCATATTTATATTAACTGCAAACAAGTCCAGTGAATATTTGAATGGGTCAGTTGCTAACCTCTGGCTGAATTGCAGGGCAGCCGTGGCTACAAATGTAGCTTACCACCACCATTGTGTGAATGTGGAGTGAATTAATGACTTCTCTGTGAGTATCTAGTTGATAGAAAAGCGCTACATAAAGCTAATCCATTATTATTATTATTATTAGCGCATTAGCAACCTGCGCGTACATCTTGTATTAACATTAGACACTGTTGCCAAAGTGCTAAAGCTAGCGCCTAGCAAGACAGCTACTACTATACGTACACAAATCCTAACTGAAACCAATGCTAACAATGGCTAATAGATAGCATGCTAACAGCGGACACCTTGCAATAACATGGGAACATCTGTCGATTCTTTAAACACAGTTGCCAAAGTGCGAGATGGTAAAATGCTAAAGCTAGAGCCTCGTAAGACGGCTACTATTATAAGTACAGAAATTCTAACTGAAACCAATGCTAACCACGGCTAATAGGTAGCATTCTAACAGTTAATATTTACATGTACGTTTGTATATATCTATATGTATTGTCGGAGGCAGATATTTACATATATCCTAATTTAAGTTGTACTTCTGCCATTTCTTTGTCATATTTGAAAACAGCTTGTGTTTTCCATTTCTTCTCTTGATGCTCTGTCAGCAAGTATACTGTGTGTGTTAACCTTGAGTTCTTTGGAATGTGTTTTGACTAGCATTTGTTTTGTCTACAGAGATGGGACGAGAGAGAGGGTGGTGGGATCGGGAAGACAGACCATTTTGGGAGGCGCAATAGAATGTTCTATGGTTAGACTGGTCTCAATCAATGTATATTGGCAAAGCTTTGAGAATATACAACAAAATACCTATTCTGTCTATGGTGGTTTTTCAACTCAGCTTTAATTGTCGGAAAGAACTTGGGAGCGAATTGTGACTTGAATTCCCTGGGAGGAACAACTGGTCCAAAACGCAACAGTATCTATATTGCAAGTACCGACACTTTAGAATAAAATGACTCAAGTAACAGTAAAGAGTAGTCATCAAAGATAATTACTCGAGTAAGTAAGTATTCCATGAAAAAGTATTGAGCAACTTGTGAGTAGTTTCCGATTAATTTAATGTTTGTTTGTTTGTTTTTTAAAGGATTTTAGACTACAATTGTAGTTTTCTAAAAATGACATTTTGGAATAAATCTTACCACGTAACCCACAAATTGTAAGATTTTTGTCAAATGCTAAAGCTAGCGCCTAGCAAGACAGCTACTACTATAAGTACAGAAATTCTAACTGAAACCAATGCTAACCACGGCTAATAGATAGCATTCTAACAGTTAATATTTACATGTACGTTTGTATATATCTATATGTATCCATATTGTACTCAACTAAAAGTACCGACACTTTAGAATAAAATGACTCAAGTAACAGTAAAGAGTAGTCATCAAAAATAATTACTCGAGTAAGTAAGTATTCCATGAAAACGTATTGAGCAACTTGTGAGTAGTTTCCGATTAATTTAATGTTTATTTTTTATTTTTAAAGGGTTTAAGACTACAATTGTAGTTTTCTAAAAATGACATTTTGGAATAAATCTTACCACGTAACCCACAAATTGTAAGATTTTTGTAAAATGCTAAAGCTAGCGCTTAGCAAGACAGCTACTACGATAAGTACAGAAATTCTAACTGAAACCAATGCTAACCACGGCTAATAGATAGCATTCTAACAGTTAATATTTACATGTACGTTTGTATATATCTATATGTATCTATATTGCAAGTACCGACACTTTGAATAAAATAACTCAAGTAACAGTAAAGAGTAGTCATCAAAAATAATTACTCGAGTAAGTAAGTATTCCATGAAAACGTATTGAGCAACTTGTGAGTAGTTTCCGATTAATTTAATGTTTATTTTTAATTTTTAAAGGGTTTAAGACTACAATTGTAGTTTTCTAAAAATGACATTTTGGAATAAATCTTACCACGTAACCCACAAATTGTAAGATTTTTGTAAAATGCTAAAGCTAGCGCTTAGCAAGACAGCTACTACGATAAGTACAGAAATTCTAACTGAAACCAATGCTAACCACGGTTATAAGATAGCATTCTAACAGTTCATATTAATATGTATGTTTGTATATATCTATATGTATGTATTAATGGATTATAAACTTGGTAATTATTAAAAAAATATAAAGAATTGTAAAACAAATGTGTCCTGTTAAACCACTCATGGTAACACAAGCTAGCCAATGGTGTTCTTGTTATAGTTTTTACTTTGAAACACGTAACTGTGAGGAAGTTGCAAGCAGACCCTTTCAGTAAAGGTAGAAAAGTCGTCGTCCAAATAATGACTTGAGTAATATTCAGTGAAAAAACTAATGAAGTACTGAGTAACGAGCTATTTTTCAGTGGTACTCTCACTACAACCCTAGTTGGTGACATAGACATGTACTACAAAGTACTGTATACACACTTTACATTTACAGTTATGATGTTATATTATTATTAGAACAACTAAAACATACAAAAACATCTCAAACCAAAACAATATTCCTCCAGTTGTTGGCTGAAAAGTGAAAAATGTTTACTGACACAGATGACAGCGCATGATACAAATGTTTGTAAACATTGCACTGAAAATCGTTTCCTACATGCCAAGATTTACAATTAAATGTCCAGAATTGTACTTAGTTTTAAGAGCTATTTACTTATCTTTAGTCTTAATTTTAGCATG
>NC_084549.2:71150000-71257500 GCF_033978685.3 Nerophis lumbriciformis | reverse complement strand
ATCTGTGGCACTTTTGTCGCAACAACATTCTCTTTTTTTCTATGGTTATCATCACCTTTTTTCCTCTTCGTCCTTGCAGGTGTGGTGGAATAAGGAAAAAGATCACTTAGAGCAGACCTGGACAAATTAAGGCATGTTAAGTTTTTCAAACCGGCCCGCTGGACATTTCCTAATATTTGTTTTTAGATGTTTAAGATGGAAAGTGTAGCTGCCATTACGATGTTTTCTAATGACCGTAAGTCTTGAACTATACAAAGTATTTCAATGGTTGGAATCTGCACTTTTGCATGATATACTAGTTACTATGGTCATCTAATTAGTTACTATTGTCATCTAATGTGTTACTATGGTAATGTAATTAGTTACTATGGTCATCTAAGTCACAGCAGCTCAGACGAGGCACCAAGCAGTGTGGGTGGGGAGCGTTTCCACAGAGTGTTTCCAGAGTCAGCCTGAAATGTGGGTGTCAGGGACAGACGCTGAAGGAGATTTTTACAACCAAGTTCTGAAGCATAGTGATATATCAGATGTATCAGATTGTTTTTTTCCCCTTCAGAGTCATATTTCGCTGTGTTTGTTGCATTTTTGTTGATCGTAAACATTTTTGATGGAGAGGGGGGGTGACGTTCATATGTTGTCAATATTCAGTGTTTTATCCTTCATAGTTAATATTGTAAATCACACATTCTTTTTTTTCATGTACATTCTGGGTGTCTCTTTCAGTAAAAAATTTTAAAATTCCATGCCGTTCTTTAACATTTTTAGTATTCAATCAGACATTATTGTGAGATTTTGTATTAGTGTTCCTAAAAATCAGATATACGGGCCCACAGACACATATTTTTTTCGAAATTTGGCGTCACAAAATAAAAGCCCAGGCCTGCTTTAAATGAACTTTTTTTTTTTTTTTCAAATACCTGTTTAGATAGTTTATTGTAATAGTGTTTATGTTGCGTTTCGCTTGATTGTAAAATATGTGGATGGAGAGGGGGGGTGACGTTCATATGTTGTCAATATTCAGTGTTTTATCCTTCATAGTTAATATTGTAAATCACACATTCTTTATTTCCATGTACATTCTGGGTGTCTCATTCAGTAAAAAAATGTCAAATTCCGGCCGGTCTGTCATAACGTTTTTAGCATTCCGACATTATTGTGAGGTTTTGTATTAGTGTTCCTAAAAATAGGACCCAAACACACATACAGTACAGCAGATTTTCACAGCTTACATATATATATATATATATATATATATATATATATATATATATATATATATATATATATATATAGATATAGATAGATAGATAGGTATACTGGACCTCAGACACATTGTTTTCTCTAAATTTGGCCCCCTAAACAAAATAATTGCCCAGGCCTGGTCTAGGGGAAACCCTGGAATGAATGAATGACCTATAGAAATGTTTCAAAAATAAACTTCACAATTTAACCTGGCTAAAACCAACCAAAACATTTTGCTTCGTGTTTTCGCTGACAAAGCAAATGATTGTAAAAAATATGTTGTCAATATTCAGTGTTTTATCCTTCATAGTTAATATTGTAAATCCCACATTCTTTATTTCCATGTACATTCTGGGTGTCTCAGTCAGTAAAAAAAATGTTAAATTCCATTCCGTTTTGTAAGGTTTTTAACGTTTTTAGCTTCCAATCAGACATTATTGTGAGGTTTTAGATTAGTGTTCCTAAAAATCAGATATACGGGCCCACAGACACATATGTTTTTCTAAATTTGGCGTCACAAAATAAAAGCCCAGGCCTGCTTTAAATGAAAAATTTTTTTTTTTAAATACCTGTTTAGATAGTTTATTGTAATAGTGTTTATGTTGCGTTTCGCTTGATTGTAAAATATGTGGTTGGAGAGGGGCGGTGACGTTCATATGTTGTCAATATTCAGTGTTTTATCCTTCATAGTTAATATTGTAAATCACACATTCTTTATTTCCATGTACATTCTGGGTGTCTCAGTCAGTAAAAATTTTTTAAATTCCATTCCGTTTTGTAAGGTTTTTAACGTTTTTAGCATTCAATCAGACATTATTGTGAGGTTTTGTATTAGTGTTCCTAAAAATCAGATATACGGGCCCACAGACACATATTTTTTTCGAAATTTGGCGTCACAAAATAAAAGCCCAGGCCTGCTTTAAATGAACTTTTTTTTTTTTAAATACCTGTTTAAATAGTTTATTGTAATAGTGTTTATGTTGCATTTCGCTTGATTGTAAAATATGTGGATGGAGAGGGGGGGTGACGTTCATATGTTGTCAATATTCAGTGTTTTATCCTTCATAGTTAATATTGTAAATCACACATTTTTTTATTTTCATGTACATTCTGGGTGTCTCATTCAGTAAAAAAATTTCAAATTCCGGCCGGTCTGTCATAACGTTTTTAGCATTCCAATATTATTGTGAGGTTTTGTATTAGTGTTCCTAAAAATCAGATATACGGGCCCACAGACGCATATTATTTTCTAAATTTGGCGTCACAAAATAAAAGCCCAGGCCTGCTTTAAATGAACTTTTTTTTTTTTCAAATACCTGTTTAGATAGTTTATTGTAATAGTGTTTATGTTGCGTTTCGCTTGATTGTAAAATATGTGGATGGAGATGGGGGGGTAACATTCATATGTTGTCAATATTCAGTGTTTTATCCTTCATAGTTAATATTGTAAATGCCACATTCTTTATTTTCATGTACATTCTGGGTGTCTCATTCAGTAAAAAAAATTGAAATTTCGGCCGGTCTGTCATAATGTTTTTAGCATTCCGACATTATTGTGAGGTTTTGTATTAGTGTTCCTAAAAATAGGACCCAAACATACATACAGTACAGCAGATTTTCACTGCTTACATATATATATATATATATATATATATATATATATATATATATATATATATATATATATATATATAGATAGATAGATAGATAGATAGATAGGTATACTGGACCTCAGACACATTGTTTTCTCTAAATTTGGCCCCCCTAGTCAAAATAATTGCCCAGGCCTGGTCTAGGGGAAACCCTGGAATGAATGAATGACCTATAGAAATGTTTCAACAAAAAAAAATCCCAATTTAACCTGGCTAAAACCAACCAAAACATTTTGCTTCGTGTTTTCGCTGACAAAGCAAATGATTGTAAAAAATATGTTGTCAATATTCAGTGTTTTATCCTTCATAGTTAATATTGTAAATCCCACATTCTTTATTTCCATGTACATTCTGGGTGTCTCAGTCAGTAAAAAAATGTTAAATTCCATTCCGTTTTGTAAGGTTTTTAACGTTTTTAGCTTCCAATCAGACATTATTGTGAGGTTTTGTATTAGTGTTCCTAAAAATCAGATATACGGGCCCACAGACGCATATTTTTTTCTAAATTTGGCGTCACAAAATAAAAGCCCAGGCCTGCTTTAAATGAACATTTTTTTTTTTTTAAATACCTGTTTAGATAGTTTATTGTAATAGTGTTTATGTTGCGTTTCGCTTGATTGTAAAATATGTGGATGGAGATGGGGGGAGGGGAGTGACGTTCATATGTTGTCAATATTCAGTGTTTTACCCTTCATAGTTAATATTGTAAATCCCACATTCTTTATTTCCATGTACATTCTGGGTGTCTCATTCAGTAAAAAAAATTTAAATTCCGGCCGGTCTGTCATAACGTTTTTAGCATTCCGACATTATTGTGAGGTTTTGTATTAGTGTTCCTAAAAATAGGACCCAAACACACATACAGTACAGCAGATTTTCACAGCTTACATATATATATATATATATAGATATAGATATAGATAGATAGATAGATAGGTATACTGGACCTCAGACACATTGTTTTCTCTAAATTTGTCCCCCCTAGTCAAAATAATTGCCCAGGCCTGGTCTAGGGGAAACCCTGGAATGAATGAATGACCTATAGAAATGTTTCAAAAATAAAATTCACAATTTAACCTGGCTAAAACCAACCAAAACATTTTGCTTCGTGTTTTCGCTGACAAAGCAAATGATTGTAAAAAATATGTTGTCAATATTCAGTGTTTTATCCTTCATAGTTAATATTGTAAATCCCACATTCTTTATTTCCATGTACATTCTGGGTGTCTAAGTCAGTAAAAAAATGTTAAATTCCATTCCGTTTTGTAAGGTTTTTAACGTTTTTAGCATCCAATCAGACATTATTGTGAGGTTTTAGATTAGTGTTCCTAAAAATCAGATATACGGGCCCACAGACACAGTTTTTTCTCTAAATTTGGCCCCCTGAGGCAAAATAATTGCCCAGGCCTGACTTAGAGTGACTCTCATGGGCTTCACTGATTCAAAGTTTGTGACTCTTTTCCACCCCAAAATGCGTGCAAATATAATAATTGAAGGCGCTGCTCAGTATTTATGACTTGCAGTGTGTTGCCCGTGCTTTATTTGCACATGTGACCGCGTCCACACTGATGAGATTTCAAATTTGACCTTTCAAAGTCTTCATTTTTCCCTTCAATATGTCCCGTTAATATGTTCCCACTTACGGCCCGAATAATCACATTCCCCTCGCCTCTTTTTGACATGTACTTTTATTTAAATAGGTGCACAAAGCAGTGATGGACACCTCCATGATGGAAGGCTGTGCATGAGACTGATGGCACCTGGGGTATTTTCTCCCTCTCTCTCTCTCTCTCCCGGTCATATGTATTTCGCTGGAAATTTCCAGGGGATATTTTAGATGTTAATAGCCCTGAAGTGGTCTCGGTTTCTTATTTAATTTCTCTCGCCTTCTTTAAATGTAATTCGCCCACAGACTGTGCCGCGAGGCTTCGAAAGAAGGGAGAAAAAAAAAAGTCTCTCATTTCCACAGCAGAATGGAAATGCAAATGCCGCACACACACACACACACACACACACACATGCCCTTGACACAACTCACCAGTGCACACAATTAAGTTGGTCACTGAATGTGAAGTCTGGTGCAGCACACTCCATTTTATACCATTATTGTTATTATTTCCATTATTATTCTGCTCCCTCTTGCCTCTTTCTCCACACAATTAAAAAAAACGCCATTCATTTATCATACAAATGCAACAATTTCTAAAAGATAAAAAAAAAAAAAAAATAGGCAAAAAAAAAAAGACATTTTACTGTTAAAATTAAAAGACATTTTGGTTGCATGAAAAAAAAAAAAAAAAAAAAAAAAAAAAAGTGTCCACTATGAATGTTACCAAAGAGGGGCGCTGTCCGTCTATCAGACACTCCACGCGAATCGATCCCATCACTCCTGGCTTTTTTTTCCCTCCCTCCTCCTTTAAATAATTGATATATTATAACCACAACCTGCACCAAAATAATCTATAAATTGTAATTTTATTGATGTCTTATTATGTTCTGTAATGTGTTTTTTTTTTTAACTCAACGTTTTTATTTAAAAAGGAGAAATTCAAGCTTGACAAAGATCGTTAATAAAAAAAAATTACATTGAAATAAAACAAATAAAATGTGTATTTCAGTCAAAGAAAATATAATAATTAAAACATGAGAACGGGATAGTTTTTCGTGAACGCAAAACATGGGGAATAATCATTAAAAAAAAAAGAGAATTAAATATATATTTTTAGTGAAAGGAAATTCTGCGTGGGCTGATTAAAGGCATTAAGAATTAAGAAGGAAGTGTGGGCGTACATGTAATTAATAATTCATCAACGAACGATCCCTTTTGAAAAAAAAAAATTAACAAAAAAAAAAAAAAAAAAAAGCGAAGCTGCTATTTTCATAAAATAAAAGTCAAAACTCCCGCTCGTGTTGTAGGTGTATAATAATAATAATAATAATAATAATAATAATAATAATAATAATAATAAAAGTGCATTTTGGTGGTTCTCCGTGGATGTGGACGGACAGCTGGGCAGCGGCCGGCTGATTGACTTTGTGGTGACATCTGGGAGGCCCGCTGGCCCCTGGCACGCGTGGAGGCTGATGTCGCCATTTACATGCAAATTTAGGAAGATCATCAAGGGCCTCGCCCCGTAAATTCACCCCCCACACACACACACCGCCAAACACACAGTATAGAAAAAAAAGAAAGAAAAAAAAAGCCAGTAGTGTGCTCCATGACAGGAAGTCCTCATTGGTGTTTGATTTCATATCAGTGGAGGTCAACGCGGCTGTGACGTCACAAATGACGGACACACACACACACACACACACACACACACACACACACACACACACAGATTGTTTACTTCCTGTCCTCGCACCAAAAACTTGCACACATAATACAGATTTAGTAGGAAATCCACAAATGTTGCTCTTATTTTGTATTACCTTTAACTTTTTGTACATTTAACTATATATTTGTCAAATAAATCCTACTATATAACCTTTTCTTTCTTTCTTCTAAATCCTCCTGAAAAATGCAAAACTTATCAAATGACTTTTTGGAAGATATTCTAACACACAAATTAATGAGTTTTTGTGAGGAATTCGACTTTATTACCAACATATTAATTGCATTACTAAATAATAAAAAAAATAAATAAAACATTTTTAATCAGTTTTACTGTGTTATCAGTTTGACTGATTATTTTTTTATTCGTTTCCTGTTAATTACAATTTGTAAAAAAAAATATACTATTGTTTAATACTAATTACTTTTTTGTAAATAAATGAACTAAATAATCACTTTACTGATTCTTTCTTGTTAGAAATCCTACTAAAAACCACAAACTTCTTAATTTCTAATTATTTCAATAACCTACAAATATGTTGACTTTTAAATTCAACACACATTATTTAAAGAAATCATCAAAAAACACAAAACTGCCTGTTTTGAACAAAAACAATAATTGACAAAATACCCTGCAAATTAGTCAGTTTCCTACCAATTATTAATTGATGAGTAACTTTCTCTTGTTCCGTGGCTTCAGGCTCTATGGTTATCATCACACTTTCCCCACTTTAGTCACAAATGAGTCATTTATCTATACCAATTTTGGAAATTCAAATTTTTTGTCCCTAATTAACACACAAATTAATCTTTTTTTGTTGTTGCTCAAAACCTTTAGTAAAAAATCCTATTTAAACCAATGACTGTTTTCTAATTACTGTGTTTTGTACAATAATGCCCACTCTATGGTTATCATCACACTCTCCCCACTTAAGTCACACCTGAGTCATATATCTATACCAATTTTGGAAATCCGAATTGATTTCCTCGCTATTTCTACTAATTAACACACACATTAATCATTTTTTTGCTCAAAACCCTTAATATAAAAATAATATTTGTTTTCTAATTACTGTGTTTTGTACGATAATGCCCACATTTGTTGATCCACCTCTGACTCTATGGTTATCATCACACTTTTCCCCATTTAAGTCACAAATGAGTCATTTATCTATACCAATTTTTCAAATTCAAATTAGTTTCCTCGCTATTTCTACTAATAAAGCAGAAATTAATCTTTTTTTTTTGCCTCAAAACCTTTTGTAAAAAAAAATCATATTTAAACCAATGACTGTTTTCTAATTATTGTGTTTTGTACGATAATGCCCACTTTGTTGATCCACCTCTGACTCTATGGTTATCATCACACTTTTCCCACTTAAGTCACAAATGAGTCATTTATCTATACCAATTTTTCAAATTCAAATTAGTATCCTCGCTATTTCTACTAATAAAGCAGAAATTAATCTTTTTTTTTGGTGTAAAAAAATCATATTTAAACCAATGACTGTTTTCTAATTACTGTGTTTTGTACGATTTGTGGATCCACCTCTGGCTCTATGGTTATAATCACACTTTTCCCACTTAAGTCACAAATGAGTCAGTTATCTATACCAATTTTTGCAAAAAAAAAGGCCACCAGCAAATTTAATTCCTTGCTATTTCTACTAATTAACACATTTATTTGCTCAATACCTTTAGTAAGAAATCCTATTTAAACCAATGACTGTTTTCTAATTATGGTTTTGTACGATAAAGCCCACATTTGTTGATCATCTAAGCCTAAAAAAATAAAAAAATAAAAATTAATTGTAATAAAAATAACAATTTCCCTTGTGGATCAATAAGGTTTGTCTAAGTCTATGGTTATCGTCACACTTTCCACCATGGCATCAGGGAAATTAACTGCAAAGAAAAATGAAAAGTGCGCAGCACGCACACACCTTTCCACGCAAAATCCATGCTTATGACATATTTAATACTTATTTTCAAGTTATTTTCTACTTTCTCTGCGTGCAGGACCGCCACATGCAGCATAAAAAAAAGAGAGCTCTCATCAGGCGGATTCAGGGCTCAGCTGACTCCCCTCTTTCTCTCAGTCTGTCTCTCCACGTCCAGATGGCTCCTGCACACAGATTTGCATTCATTTCCCCACTAATATGTCCACGACGAGCTGGGGGCCAGCTGCATTTGTTGTCAAATACGCTTTAAAAGTCCCTTTCAGGACGGCATCGTTACCGACCTGACGGCTGCTCTCTCTCTCTCTCTTAGTATATCTGATCTGTAAGAGGATTTGTCTCCAAGTTGCATAATTTGATAATCAGATTAGGGGCTGGGGAAAAAAATAAGAGCATCATCAGTGCGTGTAATGAGGGGTTAATTTCTAATAAATGTGCAAAAAAGAGAGAGTTATTTGCTTAGAAAGGTGAGCAATTTGGCTAAAGCGGGAGTGTGGAGGTGAAAAAGCAACAGCTTATAATTCACTTAATGTTTGGCAGCAGCTATTAACCCTCAGCACCAGCTCCAGATAGATTGCTCAGGTTATAGCAGCCCTCCTTTCTGCTCTAATCAAGCTCTCGGGCCGAGAAAAAAGAAGAAAAAAAAGTAACACCAATATTGTTGAGTAAGGAATAATCATTTTAATAGAGGGGATGTATGTAAAACACTAAAGAATGGGGTGTAAATGCAAAAAAAACAATGATAAAAATGGTCATTGAACGCGGCATAATTTTCTTTGAATTACGCACATTTAAACCAAAAAAAAAAAAAAAAATTCAAACTTGTCATCTTCTATCTTTTCCATAAGATGAAAAGAGTCCAACTCACCACATCGAAGAGGCAAAAGTGGAGGAATAAAAAGCGGAGAGAGAGAGAGATGCTCGCTTCCCTCGCCATGCATGCATCCTCTCCTTCGGATACAGGGAGGGAGCGGTGGGCGGGGGCTTACCGCGTCACGCCTCCATATATGGTCAAAGCCCCGCCCCGTGGCCCCTGCCGCGTCATCCGGTGACGTCGCCCCTCCCGTGGGTTTAGAGTTTTGGCTCCCGGGAAAGAGTGCAGTCCTCGGGGAAAGAGGGCTTAGTTTTGCATGTTCCCATCCAGCGTGCGCGACGCGAACAGGGGCCCCCTTTCTCCACCTCTCCTCTCCTCTCGCGTGTACGTGGAACACCTTCCACTGGTGAGCAGCCTGCCTTCCGTGCGTGTTCTCGTCTCGCTGCGCTGCCGCCGGAGCACAAGAAGAAGACGAAGAAGAAGAAGCATCTTTTCACGCGAGGGTTCTATTTTTTTTTAAAAAACAAACTCCTGAAGGTTTCGGACGGCGGTTCTTCGGGGATGTGTCCGCTTTGAGAGCAGCGCCACCCCGCACAAATAAGTCATTTTTACCCCCAAATATAACAACCTCCCCCCAAAAAAAACAAAAAAAAAAAACAATTGTGTGGATATTTTGTCTTAATAACTTAAGTCGAGCACTTTTGAGACTTGGACGGAGCGAAAGCGGGAGAGCCGACCTGTGGACTTTGCGCCGCCCCCGACACTCGCCCTCTTCTCGCCCTGAAGGATAGCAGCGCGCCCGGTGTGGTGGACCCTTTCCTGTACCCGCCACCTCCGCTCTTCTTCGCGCAGGAGGCTCCCGCACATTTGTCCTCAATGTTTGGGATTCAGGAGACGATACCGCGGGGCGGGACCACCATGAAGGAGGAACCGCTCGGTGGGCTCAACTCGGTCCGCTCATGGATGCACACGGCCGGGGTGGTGGACGCCAACACGGCCGCCCAAAGGTACCCCCCCCCCGGCGCGGCTCACCTCCGGCCATCATTCATTATTATTTCTTAATTCACTCATTTTTTTTTTTTTTTACAAAATTGTCACTAAATAAAAAAAAACATTTTAATTTATTTTTGCTCCAGTTTTTTTTTTTTTTTTTTTTTTAACCGAGGTGTTCTCCCCTTCTCTCCCCGCAGCGGAGTCGGCCTGGCCCGGGCACACTACGAGAAGCAGCCCCCTTCCAACCTCCGGAAGTCCAATTTTTTCCACTTTGTTCTGGCCCTCTATGACAGACAGGGACAGCCGGTGGAGATCGAGAGGACGGCTTTTGTCGACTTTGTGGAGAAAGAAAAAGTAAGACAACGACTCATCTCTTCTTTTAAAGACAAATAATAACAACGCACTTTTTGGAAATGAACAATTTTCATTTAATTTCCCACATCTTAATGCTTTTATTTTTATTTTTTGCAGGAGCCAACCAGTGAAAAAACTAACAATGGGATACATTACAAACTACAGTTATTGTACAGCAATGGTAAGTCTGATTAATAAACCCACCATTAAATACCAATTATGGCGTGTTTATATTTCTCAACAACACCCAAGCACGTGCCCTATTATTTACTGTCATCCGCATTAATGTCATTATTGTCTCTTTTCACGCAGGCGTCAGAACAGAACAGGATCTTTACATTCGGTTAATCGATTCCATGACAAAGCAGGTAAGTTGCAAAACACGCGTGTTATACTAATTATAATTGTATTACTACTTATAATAATAATAAGATTAAAGTGCATTAATTTATAGTATATAAACCTGCAGGAGAGTCACTTTGTCCAACATTTCTTGCAAAAGGCTAAGAGGTCAAATATGGATTTTTGGAATTATTTACATTAAAACATGCGTTTTATTCCAATCGCACTTATAAATGCATCAACATTTATTTTTTTTACCAGACTATAATACACAAAATGTTGATGAATGATGATATATTTTGTTATATGTTTAAATAGAGCGGTCACAGCATTCCTGCGCCAATGATCCGAGTCAATGACGCAGAACAAGCAATTTATGGATTTGTGTTTCCTCGGCCACATAAATCAAAGCAATGGGGATAATCACCCCGTGGAAAGAAAAGAAAAAAATACAATTTAAAGCTTCTAAATGTGACACTTTAAAAAAAAAAAAAAAAATACAATTTTAAAGAAAATATAGGTGTGAATATGGAGTCTCTTTAGAAAGGGATGCTGGAGGCTGAGGATGCTGAGGAGGAGGAGGGATGGAGCGCTGATAGCTCCACGCCATCTGTTTCAGCCAATGCTCAAAAATTACTCAACCGTGCCGCCAGACACGCGCTTTTTATCCACGGGGAGAGGGGAGAAAAAAAAAAAAGAAAAAAAAAAGATCATTGTTAGCGGCTCAAAAAATAAACAACAGATTGCCCATTAACACTTTTTCCCCCAAATATCCCCAGATTAAAAGCATATTGATGACACTTCCATTGGAGCTCAATCCCCCCCCCCCCCTCTGTCGGCCCGCCTGTCTTAAGTGGATTAATAGGGGACGGGCGTAATTAGGAAATTGTGGGAAATACGACATTTTATTAGAATATACGCACAAGTAATTAATTTAAATAAAAAAAAAAATAAATAAAAAAAATGCTCTTAATTCTCCCCCCCAGGCCATCATCTACGAGGGCCAGGACAAGAACCCAGAGATGTGCAGAGTTCTTCTCACGCATGAAATCATGTGCAGGTATGATCTTATTTAGCATGTTTTATATTTATACTTTTTATTTTTTATTTTTTATTGTTATTATTATTGATGGGCGGTTTTGCGCGCGCAGCCGCCGCCGCCGCCGCGCTTGATTCCATCTGTCAGCAGTGATCAGCCAGCCTTTTAGCGCCATTTAAGCACATAAATCGCAGCCTCTCACGTTGCGCTGCCATTCAAGCGGTGTCACCGATACCCGGCGTGGGGAAGAAACGCCTTTTGTTGTTATTGTCGAGCCCCCCCGCGGCGTGGCACCCACAGCTCTGTGAGCATTGAATTCGGATACTCGTCGGTTAAACACCCCCCACCCCCACCTCGTCTCCTCCACTCCTTCCTCTTTTGTTGTTGTTGTTGTTGTTGTTGTTGTTGTTTCAACGAGTCGTGCAAAGTGCATCATATGCGAGTGATTTGCACCTTACACCCCCCCCCACCCCACTCCCCTCCCCACCCCACTCTCCACGCATCACTCACGCTCAATTTGTACGTGCATCCATCACTCTGTGACACCTTGAATATGCTCCCTGCTCTGCTGCCACAGCCTAATAATAATAACAACAATAATAATAATAATAATGCATCGATCACATTATTTTGTTTGTGCTTGCACAGTTTGACAGGTGTTACGGTAATTTAATATTGTTGTGCTTGAGTGACATCTGCGATACTGAGAATATTTGACTATGTGCACAGTGCTGCATCATCATCATTATTATTATTATTATTATTATTCATAATAATATTAATTGGCTTACACGGTTATTAGTCCCTCCATGATGCACTTTTTTCATTATTAATGCCTATTAATAATAATAGTAATAATAATAATGCATCATCACGTTATTTTTTTATTGCCTATTAATAATAATAATAATAATGCATCGATCACATTATTTTCTTTTGTGCTTGCACAGTTTGACAGGTGTTACGGTAATTTAATATTGTCGTGCTTGATTGACATCTGCAATACTGAGAATATTTGACTATTTACGCAATGCTGCATCATCATCAATATTATTATTATTATCATCATTCATAATAATATTAATTGGCTTACACGGTTATTAGTCCCTTTATGATGCACTTTTTTCATTATTATTGCCTATTAAAAATAATAATAATAATGCATCGATCACATTATTTTCTTTTGTGCTTGCACAGTTTGACAGGTGTTACGGTAATTTAATATTGTTGTGCTTGATTGACATCTGCAATACTGAGAATATTTGACTATTTGCGCAGTGCCGCATCATCATCATTATTATTATTATCATTCATAATAATATTAATAGGCTTACTCAGTTATTCGTCCCTCTATGATGCACTTTTTTCATTATTATTGCCTATTAATAATAATAATAACAATAATGACCACTTTTTGTTTGTGCTTGCACAGTTTGACAGGTGTTACGGTAATTTAATATTGTTGTGCTTGATTGACATCTGCAATACTGAGAATATTTGACTATTTACGCAATGCTGCATCATCATCATTATTATTATTATTATTATTATTCATAATAATATTAATTGGCTTACACGGTTATTAGTCCCTTTATGATGCACTTTTTTCATTATTAATGCCTACTAATAATAATAGTAAGGCATCGATCACATTATTTTCTTTTGTGCTTGCACAGTTTGACAGGTGTTACGGTAATTTAATATTGTTGTGCTTGATTGACATCTGCAATACTGAGAATATTTGACTATTTACGCAATGCTGCATCATCATAATTATTATTATTATTATCATTCATAATAATATTAATAGGCTTACATGGTTATTAGACCCTGTATGATGCACTTTTTTCATTATTATTGCCTATTAATAATAATAATAACAATAATGACCACTTTTTATTTGTGCTTGCACAGTTTGACAGGTGTTACGGTAATTTAATATTGTTGTGCTTGATTGACATCTGCAATACTGAGAATATTTGACTATTTACGCAAAGCTGCATCATCATCATTATTATTATTATTATCATTCATAATAATATTAATAGGCTTACTCAGTTATGATGCACTTTTTTCATTATTATTGCCTATTAATAATAATAATAATAACAATAATGACCACTTTTTATTTGTGCTTGCACAGTTTGACAGGTGTTACGGTAATTTAATATTGTTGTGCTTGATTGACATCTGCAATACTGAGAATATTTGACTATTAGCACAGTGCTGCATCATCATTATTATTATCATTCATAATAATATTAATTGGCTTACACGGTTATTAGTCCCTCTATGATGCACTTTTTTCATTATTATTGCCTATTAATAATAATAATAATAATGCACCGATCACTTGTTGTTTGTGCTTGCACAGTTTGACCCGGTATTACGGTATTTTAATATCGTTGTGCATATACTGAGAATACGTGACGTATTTTGGCTATCAACACAATGCCGCATCGTCATCGTCATTATTATTATTAATAGTCGTAAGAATATTAATACTGTGCACTCGCATAATCACTTTAATTATGAAAATACTCATTATTCGGGTTGTGGCTTGCAGCGCATCACACCGAGCTGTTCCTAATATTTAATTGGCTTACACGGTTATTAGTCCCTCTATGATGCACTTTTTTCATTATTATTGCTTATTAATAATAATAATAATAATAATGCACCGATCACATCGTTTTTTTTGTGCTTGCACAGTTTGACAGGTGTTACGGTAATTTAATATTGTTGTGCATGATTAACATCTGCAATACTGAGCATATTTGACGTATTTTGGCTATTTACACAGTGCCGCATCATCATTATTATTGTTATTATTCATAATAATATTTATACTGTGCGCTCGGATCATCACTTTCAACACTTTAATTATAAACATGTTAATTATTCTGGCTGTTCCTAATATTTAATTGGCATACACGGTTATTAGTCCCTCTATGATGCACTTTTTTCATCATTATTACTTATTAATAATAATAATGATACGCATATAAGCGCTATTACCATTCAGAATGAAGTGTTGATGTTGATTATTTTTTTTAAGTATTTTATTTGGCTTGTGTCCCTGTTCTGCGTCGTTACATTCATATTAATATACGCTCTCTTAGATGACCACATGGCCTGAAATACAATAGAAAACTGGTGTTAAAAATGCAAAAAATATTATTATTAATGCTGAGAGCTTTTTTTTTGTTTTTAGATATTTTATTTGGCTTGTGTCCCTGTTTTGCGTCTTTATAGTCATATTAATATTTGCTCTCTTGGATGACCACATGTCAATAGATACAATAGCAAAACTGTAAGAAATGCACAAAATATTATTATTAATGTGTTTGTACTTATCAAGTAATTAATGAAATTATTTTGCAATTTAATTATTCTGTTTCATCATTATTATTATTATTGATAATAATATTGCCATATATGCATCACAAAAGTAATGCAAAAACAACAGAAAAATTATGTAAAATGCTAAATTTCCACGCTTAATTTATGAAATATGTGTGTTACTGTAAAATTGTGTGCAAATGGCCCAAAAAAAAAAAAAAGATGTAATGGAGCTCCACAATAATAAATATACTGTTGATTTAATATCATTATCTTTGTAAAGGGAAGTATTAAAAAGGACTAGTATTATATTTTTGGCCGTAAAAAAGTGATCAGATAAGACAACAATAAGAGCAAAGTCATCCCACGACCAATAAGTATTGCTGCTGTAAATCAGACTTGATTTTTTTTTAAAAGAGTGCGCGCTCGACCGACAATATCTTCGCACAAATCTTTGTTTGTCTTCCTGCAGCATATGGCGTAAATCAAACTTATTCTCATGTGTTTTCATTTCAAATGGAAGCCCGGATGATGAATTTGTTTATTTCTGCAGCTTTCTTTTTTTTTTTTTTTAATTCATGTCCAAATCAAAGGATGTGAAAGGCAGCTCGCTGGAAGCCCTGGATTGAGAGAGAAAGTGGGAAGAGTGGGGGTGTATGAGTGGGGGGGGGGGGGGGGGGCTGAAACATGTGGTGGAAGATAGATTAGTGCTTTTTGAGGCCATAATTGATAAATGCCTTGCAGAAATATTGGTTGAGGGTGGCACCTTGCATCTCCCTCAGAAATAGCAGCTTGGCAATTAGAGGTAAACAAAAGCTGAAGCTGTGAAAAGTGACTCCCTTGCCTCCCCCCCCTTCGCCCCCCCCCTTTTCCATATTCCCCGCGCCCCTCCCCTTGCGGCGCTATAAGCCAAACAACACAACATGTTGTTTTTAGACATTTTTTTTTTGCATCAATGGAAGGGCTATAGCGTGGTGGTCGATAAAGAGCGTTGTTACCTCTGCCGAGGGTACCTTCTTATTGGCCCTTTGCTCGTCGGTTAGCGGGGATATTAGTCCTTTTTTGGGGGGATGTTCACGAGTTGGTGAGGGGCTGGGTGGAGGAAAAAGGCCGGAAATGATTGTGCACATTGAGAGTTTGTATACAGCTTCCATTTCCTAATAAATAACCCCCAAATCTCACCTCATAGCAGACCTGGGCAAAATACGGCCTGCGGGCCACATGTGGCCTATTAAGATTTTCAATCTGGCCCGCCGGACATTCAACATAATTTTTTTTAGACCTTTAACATCAAAAGTGTATTTGCCATTATGATGTGCAGTGTTGTTTTTAAATGAGCGTAAGTCTTGAACTATAGAAAGTATTTCAATGGTTGAAATGTGTTAGGAACAGATGTAGAAGCAGATTTTTACAACAAATGTCTGCATAAAAGTGATAATATATCATATTGTAGGTGTTTATTGCACTTTGCATTCATATTTTGCTGTTTGTTACGTTTATGTTGTGTTTTGCTTGACTGTAAAATATACACAACTATCAAGGAGCTGGTCTGAGAAGTAAAATATGTTCATATGTTGTCAATATTCAGTGTTTTATTGTTCATAGTTAATATTGCAAATCCCACGTAAACGGGGAGTGACGTTCATATGTTGTTAATATTCAGTGTTTTATTGGTCATAGTTAATATTGTAAATCCCACGTAAAAGAGGAGCGACGTTCATAGGTTGTTAATATTCAGTGTTTTATTGTTCATAGTTAATATTGTAAATCCCACGTAAAAGAGAAGCGACCTTCATAAGTTGTTAATATTCAGTGTTTTATTGTTCATAGTTAATATTGTTGCTACCATGTAAAAGAGGAGCGATGTTCATATGTTGTTAATATTCGGTGTTTTATTGTTCATAGTTAATATTGTTGACGCCACGTAAAAGAGGAACAATGTTCACACGTTGTTAATGTTCAGTGTTTTATTGTTCATAGTTAATATCGTAAATCCCATGTAAAAGAGGAGCAATGTGTATATGTTAATATTCATTGTTTTGTTGTTCATAGTTAATATTGCAAATCCCACGTAAACGGGGAGTGACGTTCATATGTTGTTAATATTCAGGGTTTTATTGTTCATAGTTAATATTGTAAATCCCACGTAAAAGAGAAGTGACCTTCATAAGTTGTTAATATTCAGTGTTTTATTGTTCATAGTTAATATTGTTGATACCACGTAAAAGAGGAGCGGCGTTCATATGTTGTTAATATTCGGTGTTTTATTGTTCATAGTTAATATTGTTGACGCCACGTAAAAGAGGAACAATGTTCACACGTTGTTAATGTTCAGTGTTTTATTGTTCATAGTTAATATCGTAAATCCCATGTAAAAGAGGAGCAATGTGTATATGTTAATATTCATTGTTTTGTTGTTCATAGTTAATATTGCAAATCCCACGTAAACGGGGAGCGACGTTCATATGTTGTTAATATTCAGTGTTTTATTGTTCATAGTTAATATTGTAAATCCCACGTAAAAGAGGAGTGACCTTCATAAGTTGTTAATATTCAGTGTTTTATTGTTCTTAGTTAATATTTTAAATTCCATGTGAAAGAGGAGCGACGTTCATACGTTGTTAATATTCAGTGTTTTATTGTTCATAGTTAATATTGTAAATCCCACGTAAAAGAGGAGTGACCTTCATAAGTTGTTAATATTCAGTGTTTTATTGTTCATAGTTAATATTTAAAATTCCATGTGAAAGAGGAGCGACGTTCATATGTTGTTAATATTCAGTGTTTTATTGGTCATAGTTAATATTGTAAATCCCACGTAAAAGAGGAGCGACGTTCATACGTTGTTAATGTTCAGTGTTTTATTGTTCATCATTAATATTGTAAATCCCACGTAAAAGAGGAGCGATGTTCATATGTTGTTTATATTCAGTGTTTTATTGTTCATAGTTAATATTGTAAATCCCACGTAAAAGAGGAGCGACGTTCATATGTTGTTGATATTCAGTGTTTTATTGTTCATAAATAATATTGTAAATCCCACGTAAAAGAGGAGCGATGTTCATATGTTGTTAATATTCATTGTTTTATTGTTCATAGTAAATATTGTAAATCCCACGTAAAAGAGGAGCGACGTTCATATAATCTTAATATTCAGTGTTTTATTGTTCATAGTTAATATTGTAAATCCCATTTACTTTATTCTCATGTACATTTTGGGTGTCCCATTCAGTAAAAAACTGTAAAATTCCATTCCGGTTTTTTTTGAGGTGGTTTGTCATAACTTTTTTACAACTCTATCAGACATTGTGACTTTTGTTGTTCGAAAAAAAGGGAGCCAAACACAGATTTTTACAGCTAAATGTGTATATATAATTTACACACACATACACATTGGTCCCCCCCGGACACTTTTTTTTCCCCTCAATGTGGCCCCCCCAGTAAAAAATATTTGCCTTACAGCAACGTAGCCTCGTTATGACTTCTTAACGAAGACGTTGTGTTTGTGTCCCGACAGCCGATGCTGCGACAAGAAAAGCTGCGGCAACAGGAACGAGACCCCGTCAGACCCGGTGATCATCGACAGGTAAGGCCTCATCTCGCTTGCTTTGAGGGGGTGGGAGTCAAACGATTGACTAAACGGGCAGACTGTACGGAACAAATGATCCCCCCCCCCCAAACCCCCCCTTCCCTCCCTTGACGGTGCCAGACGGGCCGGTTTGTGTGGCTCCGTACTTCCAGAGAGGAGCTCTGGGCGTGCGAGTGGCTGAGGGGGGTCTTTCCCAGCTACACCTGTGCGTCGAGGGGGCGGTCAACCACCTGGATGGGTGCAGGTGGTTCACTCGCTGGAGGATCATGCTGGGAATAGAGCTAATTAGCTTGGGTAGCTTCCTGTTTACTTGGTGAACCCCCCCCCCCTCCCTTTTTTGTTGTTGTGTTGATGCTCAGTCACAGTGCAGCTGCTTGGTTTGTTTGTTCGCACGAAAAAACCACAACCAAAGCGAGGTGTTTAGAATGTGGTGCAGGTCTGGATAAAGGTGCTTGATCCAGCATGTGTTCCCTTTCTTACAGTATTGTAGAAAAAAAAAAAAAAAAAAAAGTGGAAAAGTGCTCAAAATGTGAGTTACTGAATATTTCTGACAAAAACACCAGCAGGTGGCGCTCTTATTAAACATGACTAGTTTTGGATTGACTAGAAACTTCCTGAAAGGCAGCTGTGAACAATGTGACCCTACTACTAAATGGCCGTATCTGTATCGGGACAAGCGGTAGCAAATCTGGATAAAGGTGCATGATCCAGCATGTGTTCCCTTTCTTACAGTATTGTAAAAAAAAAAAAAAAAAAAAAAAAAAAGGTGTGGAAAAGTGCTCAAAATGTGAGTTACTGAACATTTCTGACAAAAAACACCAGCAGGTGGCGCTCTTATTAAACATGACTAGTTCTGGATTGACTAGAAACTTCCTGAAAGGAAGCTGTGAACAATTTCACCCTACTAATAATTGGCCGTATCTGTATCGGGACAAGCGGTAGCAAATCTGGATAAGGGTGCTTGATCAAGGATGTGTTCCCTTTCTTACAGTATTGTAAAAAAAAAAAAAAAAAAAAAAAAAGGTGTGGAAAAGTGCTCAAAATGTGAGTTACTGAACATTTCCGACAAAAAACACCAGCAGGTGGCGCTCTTATTAAACATGACTAGTTCTGGATTGACTAGAAACTTCCTTAAAGTGTGCAAAATCTGACCCTACTACTAATTGTGTCTGTATCGGGACAAGCGGTAGCAAATCTGGATAAAGGTGCTTGATCAAGGATGTGTTCCCTTTCTTACAGTATTGTAATTTTATTTTATTTTTTTAAGTCACATTTCCTGACAAAAGGGGTGTAAAGTGCTCAAAACACGCACCCTTGGTGAGTTACTGAACATTTCTGACAAAAAACACCAGCAGGTGGCGCTCTTTTTAAACATGACTAGTTTTGGATTGACTAGAAACTTCCTTAAAGTGTGCAAAATCTGACCCTACTACTAATTGTGTCTGTATCGGGACAAGCGGTAGCAAATCTGGATAAAGGTGCTTGATCAAGGATGTGTTCCCTTTCTTACAGTATTGTAAATTTTTTTTTTTAAATAGTCAAATTTCCTGACAAAAGGGGTGTAAAGTGCTCAAAACACGCACCCTTGATGAGTTACTGAACATTTCCGACAAAAAACACCAGCAGGTGGCGCTCTTTTTAAACCTGACTAGTTTTGGATTGACTAGAAACTTCCTTAAAGTGTGCAAAATCTGACCCTACTACTAATTGTGTCTGTATCGGGACAAGCGGTAGCAAATCAGGATAAAGGTGCTTGATCAAGGATGTGTTCCCTTTCTTACAGTATTGTAATTTTTTTTTTTTTAAATAGTCAAATTTCCTGACAAAAGGGGTGTAAAGTGCTCAAAACACGCACCCTTGGTGAGTTACTTAACATTTCTGACAAAAAACACCAGCAGGTGGCGCTCTTATTAAACATGACTAGTTCTGGATTGACTAGAAACTTCCTTAAAGTGTGCAAAATCTGACCCTACTACTAATTGTGTCTGTATCGGGACAAGCGGTAGCAAATCTGGATAAAGGTGCTTGATCAAGGATGTGTTCCCTTTCTTACAGTATTGTAATTTTTTTTTTTTAAATAGTCACATTTCCTGACAAAAGGGGTGTAAAGTGCTCAAAACACGCACCCTCGATGAGTTACTGAACATTTCCGACAAAAAACACCAGCAGGTGGCGCTCTTATTAAACCTGACTAGTTTTGGATTGACTAGAAACTTCCTTAAAGTGTGCAAAATCTGACCCTACTACTAATTGTGTCTGTATCGGGACAAGCGGTAGCAAATCTGGACAAAGGTGCTTGATCAAGGATGTGTTTGTTCCCTTTCTTACAGTATTGTAAAAATTTTTTTAAAAATAGTCAAATTTCCTGACAAAAGGGGTGTAAAGTGCTCAAAACACGCACCCTTGGTGAGTTACTGAACATTTCCGACAAAAAACACCAGCAGGTGGCGCTCTTTTTAAACCTGACTAGTTTTGGATTGACTAGAAACTTCCTTAAAGTGTGCAAAATCTGACCCTACTACTAATTGTGTCTGTATCGGGACAAGCGGTAGCAAATCTGGATAAAGGTGCTTGATCAAGGATGTGTTCCCTTTCTTACAATATTGTAAAACATTTTTTAAAAATAGTCAAATTTCCTGACAAAAGGGGTGTAAAGTGCTCAAAACACGCACCCTTGATGAGTTACTGAACATTTCCGACAAAAAACACCAGCAGGTGGCGCTCTTATTAAACATGACTAGTTCTGGATTGACTAGAAACTTCCTGAAAGGCAGCTGTGAACAATTTCACCCTACTAATAATTGGCCGTATCTGTATCGGGACAAGCGGTAGCAAATCTGGATAAAGGTGCTTGATCAAGGATGTGTTCCCTTTCTTACAGTATTGTAATTATTATTTTTTTAAATAGTCAAATTTCCTGACAAAAGGGGTGTAAAGTGCTCAAAACACGCACCCTTAATGAGTTACTGAACATTTCCGACAAAAAACACCAGCAGGTGGCGCTCTTATTAAACATGACTAGTTCTGGATTGGCTAGAAACTTCCTGAAAGGAAGCTGTGAACAATTTCACCCTACTAATAATTGGCCGTATCTGTATCGGGACAAGCGGTAGCAAATCTGGATAAAGGTGCATGATCAAGCATGTGTTCCCTTTCTTACAGTATTGTAAAAAAAAAATTAAAAATAGTCAAATTTCCTGACAAAAGGGGTGTAAAGTGCTCAAAACACGCACCCTTGATGAGTTACTGAACATTTCTGACAAAAAACACCAGCAGGTGGCGCTCTTTTTAAACCTGACTAGTTTTGGATTGACTAGAAACTTCCTTAAAGTGTGCAAAATCTGACCCTACTACTAATTGTGTCTGTATCGGGACAAGCGGTAGCAAATCTGGATAAAGGTGCTTGATCCAGCATGTGTTCCCTTTCTTACAGTATTGTAAAAAAAAACAAAAAAAACAAGGGGTGCAAAAGTGCTCAAAATGTGAGTTACTGAACATTTCCGACAAAAACACCAGCAGGTGGCGCTCTTATTAAACATGACTAGTTTTGGATTGACTAGAAACTTCCTGAAAGGCAGCTGTGAACAATTTCACCCTACTAATAATTGGCCGTATCTGTATCGGGACAAGCGGTAGCAAATCTGGATAAAGGTGCTTGATCAAGGATGTGTTCCCTTTCTTACAGTATTGTAATTTTATTTTTTTTAAATAGTCAAATTTCCTGACAAAAGGGGTGTAAAGTGCTCAAAACACGCACCCTTGATGAGTTACTGAACATTTCCGACAAAAAACACCAGCAGGTGGCGCTCTTTTTAAACCTGACTAGTTTTGGATTGACTAGAAACTTCCTTAAAGTGTGCAAAATCTGACCCTACTACTAATTGTGTCTGTATCGGGACAAGCGGTAGCAAATCTGGATAAAGGTGCTTGATCCAGGATGTGTTCCCTTTCTTACAGTATTGTAAAAAAAAACAAAAAAAACAAGGGGTGCAAAAGTGCTCAAAATGTGAGTTACTGAACATTTCCGACAAAAACACCAGCAGGTGGCGCTCTTATTAAACATGACTAGTTCTGGATTGACTAGAAACTTCCTGAAAGGCAGCTGTGAACAATTTCACCCTACTAATAATTGGCCGTATCTGTATCGGGACAAGCGGTAGCAAATCTGGATAAAGGTGCTTGATCAAGGATGTGTTCCCTTTCTTACAGTATTGTAATTTTTTTTTTTTTAAATAGTCAAATTTCCTGACAAAAGGGGTGTAAAGTGCTCAAAACACGCACCCTTGATGAGTTACTGAACATTTCCGACAAAAAACACCAGCAGGTGGCGCTCTTATTAAACATGACTAGTTTTGGATTGACTAGAAACTTCCTTAAAGTGTGCAAAATGTGACCCTCTGTATCGGGACAAGCGGTAGCAAATGTATTACACGAGTCCTCCACAACAACCAGCAGGGGGCGCCACTAAATATAGTGTTCACTTCAGTTTTATGTGCAACATGCATACGATTACAACGGAATGCATCGCACATTTCCAGCTGTGTCATGACAGCACGGAAAAGGAGTAGAAAGAAGCAGAGCTTATTTAATCCTACGCCTTTTCATAGCGTAGCAACTTTATCCCATTTCCTTCTTCTCTGTAACACAACAATGAATAAATAAATTATTAATAAACCATATAGTAAACAAATATGAAATACATAAACATTGTCTCAAAAAAACAACAAAGTTGATGATGATTGTTGTTGTGAGTACTTAGTGAAGACTAGTTTGAGCAGTGTGTTAAAGTGGATCATACCAGTAGTCAACTAGTTTGAGCAGTGTGTTAGAGTGGATCATATCAGTAGTCAACTAGTTTGAGCAGTGTGTTAGAGTGGATCATATCAGTAGTCAACTAGTTTGAGCAGTGTGTTAGAGTGGATCATATCAGTAGTCAACTAGTACTAGTTTGAGCAGTGTGTTAGAGTGGATCATATCAGTAGTCAACTAGTTTGAGCAGTGTGTTAGAGTGGATCATATCAGTAGTCAACTAGTTTGAGCAGTGTGTTAGAGTGGATCATATCAGTAGTCAACTAGTACTAGTTTGAGCAGTGTGTTAGAGTGGATCATACCAGTAGTCAACTAGTTTGAGCAGTGTGTTAGAGTGGATCATATCAGTAGTCAGCTAGTTGTAGCAGTGTGTTAAAGTGGATCATATCAGTAGTCAACTAGTTTGAGCAGTGTGTTAGAGTGGATCATATCAGTAGTCAACTAGTTTGAGCAGTGTGTTAGAGTGGATCATATCAGTAGTCAACTAGTTTGAGCAGTGTGTTAAAGTGGATCATATCAGTAGTCAACTAGTTTGAGCAGTGTGTTAAAGTGGATCATATCAGTAGTCAACTAGTTGTAGCAGTGTGTTAAAGTGGATCATATCAGTCGTCAACTAGTTTGAGCAGTGTGTTAGAGTGGATCATATCAGTAGTCAACTAGTTTGAGCAGTGTGTTAGAGTGGATCATATCAGTAGTCAACTAGTTTGAGCAGTGTGTTAAAGTGGATCATATCAGTAGTCAACTAGTTTGAGTAGTGTGTTAAAGTGGATCATATCAGTAGTCAACTAGTTTGAGCAGTGTGTTAGAGTGGATCATATCAGTAGTCAACTAGTTTGAGTAGTGTGTTAGAGTGGATCATACCAGTAGTCAACTAGTTTGAGTAGTGTGTTAGAGTGGATCATATCAGTAGTCAACTAGTTTGAGCAGTGTGTTAGAGTGGATCATACCAGTAGTCAACTAGTTTGAGCAGTGTGTTAAAGTGGATCATATCAGTCGTCAACTAGCACCACAGCACACATTCTATAGGCTTAAGTGGCGACTATTTAGTGCTACCCTTGAGCAACAGCTTCTCTCTTTAAGCTAAATGGAATGGAACGCTAATTAACGTCATCGCTAACTCCCACTATTTACCGTTTTGACTTTTTTTTTTTGTTGCACAATACTGCAAGTTTCCCTTCAGTGACGCATCTGAGCAGGTGGACTATTAGCTGGAGATCACAGGTGTCAAACTCCATTTCATTGAGGGCCACATCGCAGTTATGGTTGTCCTCGGAGGGCCGATTTGAACAATGAGTAATATATGAATATATATATATATATATATATATATATATATATATATATATATATATATATATATATATATATATATATATATATATATATATATATATATATGTATATATAAAATACATTAGCACTTTTTTACATAAGCTGCAAAAATACAAATTTAAATTTTACTTTAAAAACTGACAACTCAGTCACTGGAATTTTACAGTAAAAACAGAGTTTTTTTGGAATAAATGGAATGGAGGAATGAAGAAACAATACCACTGTTTTTAGTTTTTATTTTTTTAACCGTAAAATCTTGGTTTTTTTTACTGTTTTTTTGTTTGATTTTTAACGTTTTAGTGCATGGTCCCCAAGCTACAACCCGTTGGCCGAATACGGCCCACCAGCGTCCAAAATCCGACCCGTGGGAAGTCCCAAGATAAAAAAATAAATACAATTAAATATTTTTAATATTTATGCGACAAAAATATACTATTTATGTGACTTTGTGTACAAAAATATGCTTTTTATGTGACTTTATGTACAAAAATATACTATTTATGTAACTTTTTGTACAAACATATACTATGCATGTGACTTTATGTACAAAAATATACTTTTTATGTGACTTTATGTACAAAAATATACTATTTATGTAACTTTTTGTACAAAAAAAATACTATTTATGTGACTTTGTGTAGAAAAATATACTATTTATGTGACTTTGTGTAGAAAAATATACTATTTATGTGACTATGTAAAAATATATACTAGTATGTGACTTTATGTACAACAATATACTGTTTATGTAACTTTTTGTACAAAAATATACTATTTATGTGACTTTGTGTACAAAAATATGCTTTTTATGTGACTTTATGTACAAAAATATACTATTTATGTAACTTTTTGTACAAACATATACTATTTATGTGACTTTGTGTACAAAAATATACTTTTTTATGTGACTTTATGTACAAAAATATACTATTTATGTAACTTTTTGTACAAAAATATACTATTTATGTGACTTTGTGTACAAAAATATACTATGTAAAAATATATACTAGCATGTGACTTTATGTAAAAAAATATACTATTTATGTAACTTTTTGTACAAAAATATACTATTTATGTGACTTTGTGTACAAAAATATACTATTTATGTGACTATGTAAAAATATATACTAGTATGTGACTTTATGTACAAAAATATACTATTTATGTAACTTTTTGTACAAAAATATACTATTTATGTGACTATGTAAAAATATACTATTTATGTGACTATGTAAAAATATATACTAGTATGTGACTTTATGTACAAAAATATACTATTTATGTAACTTTTTGTACAAAAATATACTATTTATGTGACTTTGTGTACAAAAATATACTATTTATGTGACTATGTAAAAATATATACTAGTATGTGACTTTATGTACAAAAATATACTATTTATGTGACTTTATGTACAAAAATATACTATTTATGTGACTTTGTGTACAAAAATATGCTTTTTATGTGACTTTATGTACAAAAATATACTATTTATGTAACTTTTTGTACAAACATATACTATTTATGTGACTTTGTGTACAAAAATATACTTTTTATGTGACTTTATGTACAAAATATACTATTTATGTAACTTTTTGTACAAAAATATACTATTTATGTGACTTTGTGTACAAAAATATACTATGTAAAAAAATATACTAGTATGTGACTTTATGTACAAAAATATACTATTTATGTAGCTTTTTGTACAAAAATATACTATTTATGTGACTTTGTGTACAAAAATATACTATTTATGCGACTATGTAAAAATATATACTAGTATGTGACTTTATGTACAAAAATATACTATTTATGTTACTTTTTGTACAAAAATATACCATTTATGTGACTTTATGTACAAAATATACTATTTATGTAACTTTTTGTACAAAAATATACTATTTATGTGACTTTGTGGACAAAAATATACTATTTATGTGACTATGTAAAATATATATACTAGTATGTGACTTTATGTACAAAAATATACTATTTATGTTACTTTTTGTACAAACATATACTATTTATGTGACTTTGTGTACAAAAATATACTTTTTATGTGACTTTATGTACAAAAATATACTATTTATGTAACTTTTTGTACAAACATATACTATTTATGTGACTTTGTGTACAAAAATATACTATTTATGTGACTATGTAAAAATATATACTAGTATGTGACTTTATGTACAAAAATATACTATTTATGTAACTTTTCGTACAAAAATATACTTTTTATGTGACTTTGTGTACAAAAATATACTAGTATGCGACTTTATGTACAAAAATATACTATTTATGTAATTTTTTGTACAAAAACATACTATTTATATGACTTTATGTACAAAATATACTATTTATGTAACTTTTTGTACAAAAATATACTTTTTATGTGACTTTTTGTACAAAAAATATACTATTTATGTGACTTTGTGTACAAAAATATACTATTTATGTGACTATGTACAAAAATATACTATTTATGTGACTTTTCGTACAAAAATATACTATTTATGTGTTCAAAATCCTACTCTTTACCCAACAACTTTTTGTACACAATCGTACTATTTCTTCCACAACAAATTATACTATTTACAGTCTACACAATTTAAATAATAATTTGTTTTGAAATCATAAGTCAAGCAGATATTTAAGCACAGTATTTGTCTTTATTTTAACCCAAAAAAATGTTTTTGGAATACATGATAATATAATATTTAGATTTTGATAATATTGACTTTTAAAAGATACGTAATTGCATGCAGTACATGACTTTTCAGGTCGAAAAGGGAAAGAACAAATATATTTAGTAAGAAAAGTTTATTAATGCATATTATTTCAAGGCCTTGAGTTTGACACCTCTCCTCTATATCCAATTTTTTTTTTTTTTTTTTTTTTTTTTTTTTCAATTGTTTGCACCTCGAGGGAAGTTGACCGTCCCACTGCCTCTAAAGTGGGCGAGCGAGCGCTCGGCATTGATGTGACTTTCCCGGAAGAAGAGTCCAGGCTGCATGTGTGCATACAAGAGGTGAGGGTGGGGGTTATCTGAATGTAACTCTCACCGCGTGCTGGGGAGAGACAGCAATGCTAATGTTTGACTAGGCGGAATGACTGTTTGCTTAGCGCAGAATGCCTGCTATCTGACAGAGGGGACAACTCTCTTATTAGTAATCAAATAGGGCTGAGCAGTTGTTGCTGCCACTCCACTCCAGCCGCTTCTCATGCATCCGGAAGTAGGAGCCGGCTGCCCTGGGAGCCTGGATGGATTACCGCAGCTACTGCTGTCTGCGGGCTAACACACACACACACACACACACACACACACACACACACACACACACACACACACACACACACACACACACGCACACGCACACACACACACACACTTGTATTTATGACCTTCTGGAGACCGCCAAAAAATGCCTACCTCTTTAGGATCACCCTTTCTAGATATATAAAGATGTGTATTTACAACATTAATAATATATACATACTATGTAAATATAAAAAAGCTTGTTGTGAAAAATGAGTTGGAATTTCACATGAAAAAGGTCACAGTTTCACAAGAAAAGCTTTAAATTTTGGCGTTATTATAATAAAAGTCGGAATTTTACTCAACGCAAGTCAAACGTTTACAAGAAAAACTGAACATTTGAGCAATATTATGATAAAAGTTGGAATTGTACTCAATAACAGTCGCAGTTTTACAAGAACAGCTTAAAATTTGGGCAATTTTACGAAAACAGTCGTAATTTTACTCGACAAAAGTCACAATTTTATCAGAAAACTTTAAAATGTTGGCAATTTTATGAAGAGTCGTAATTTTACTCGACAAAAGTCACAATTTTATTAAAAAAAAACGTTAAAATTTTGGCAATATTATAATGACAATTGGAATTTTATGTGGCAAAATGATGGCAAAAGTCATAATTTAACTCAAAAAATGCCACTATTTCACAAGAACAACAAAATAATTGGCAATATTGTGATAAAAGTCGGAATTGTACTCAATAACAGTCGCAGTTTTACAAGAACAGCTTCAAATGTTGGCAATTTTACGAAAACATTCGTAATTTTACTCGACAAAAGTCACAATTTTATCAGAAATTTTTAAAATGTTGGCAATTTTATGAAAAGTCGTAATTTTACTCGACAAAAGTCACAATTTTATAAAAAAAAAACGTAAAAATTTTGGCAATATTATGATGATAATTGGAATTTTATGTGGCAAAATGATGACAAAAGTCATAATTTAACTCAAAAAATGCCACTTTTTCACAAGAACAACAAAACAATTGGCAATATTGTGATAAAAGTCGGAATTGTACTCAATAACAGTCGCAGTTTTACAAGAACAGCTTCAAATGTTGGCAATTTTACGAAAACAGTCGTAATTTTACTCGACAAAAGTCACAATTTTATCAGAAAACTTTAAAATGTTGGCAATTTTATGAAGAGTCGTAATTTTACTCGACAAAAGTCACAATTTTATAAAAAACCGTTAAAATTTTGGCAATATTATAATAATAATTGGAATTTTACGTGGCAAAATGATGACAAAAGTCATAATTTAACTCAAAAAATGCCACTATTTCACAAGAACAACAAAAAAATTGGCAATATTGTGATAAAAGTCGGAATTGTACTCAATAACAGTCGCAGTTTTACAAGAACAGCTTCAAATGTTGGCAATTTTACGAAAACAGTCGTAATTTTACTCGACAAAAGTCACAATTTTATCAGAAAACTTTAAAATGTTGGCAATTTTATGAAGAGTCGTAATTTTACTCGACAAAAGTCACAATTTTATAAAAAAACGTAAAAATTTTGGCAATATTATAATAATAATTGGAATTTTACGTGGCAAAATGATGAGAAAAGTCATAATTTAACTAAACAATGCCACTTTTTCACAAGAACAACAAAATAATTGGCAATATTGTGATAAAAGTCGGAATTGTACTCAATAACAGTCGCAGTTTTACAAGAACAGCTTCAAATGTTGGCAATTTTACGAAAACATTCGTAATTTTACTCGACAAAAGTCACAATTTTATCAGAAATTTTTAAAATGTTGGCAATTTTATGAAAAGTCGTAATTTTACTCGACAAAAGTCACAATTTTATAAAAAAAAACGTTAAAATTTTGGCAATATTATAATGATAATTGGAATTTTATGTGGCAAAATGATGACAAAAGTCATAATTTAACTCAAAAAATGCCACTTTTTCACAAGAACAACAAAACAATTGGCAATATTGTGATAAAAGTCGGAATTGTACTCAATAACAGTCGCAGTTTTACAAGAACAGCTTCAAATGTTGGCAATTTTACCAAAACAGTCGTAATTTTACTCGACATAAGTCACAATTTTATAAGAATATTTTAAAATAATGGCAATTTTATGAAAATATTCGTAATTTTAATTTTACTCGACATAAGTCACAATTTTATAAGAATATTTTAAAATAATGGCAATTTTATGAAAATATTCGTAATTTTACTCGACAAAAGTCACAATTTTATAAAAAAAAACGTTAAAATTTTGGCAATATTATAATAATAATTGGAATTTTACGTGGCAAAATGATGACAAAAGTCATAATTTAACTCAAAAAATGCCACTATTTCACAAGAACAACAAAAAAATTGGCAATGTTGTGATAAAAGTCGGAATTGTACTCAATAACAGTCACAGTTTTACAAGAACAGCTTCAAATGTTGGCAATTTTACCAAAACAGTCGTAATTTTACTCGACATAAGTCACAACTTTACAAGAATATTTTAAAATAATGGCAATTTTATGAAAATATTCGTAATTTTACTCGACAAAAGTCACACCTTTATAAGAAAACGTTAAACATTTTGGCAATATTATAATAATAATCTGAATTTTATTTGTCAAAATGAGGACCAAAGTCATAATTTTACTCAAAAAATGCCACTATTTCACAAGAAAAACAAAAAAATTGGCAATGTTGTAATAAAGTTGGAATTGTACTCAATAATAGTCGCAATTTTACAAGAACAGCTTCCAATTTTGTTAGTTTTACGAAAACAGTCGTAATTTTCCCCGACAAAAGTCACAATTTTATAAGAAAACTTTAAAATGTTGGCAATTTTATGAAAAGTCGTAATTTTACTCGACAAAAGTCACAATTTTATAAGAAACCGTTAAAATGTTGGCAATATTATAACTTGTTCACACCTCCTTATATGGACGCTACTTTTCCTTCTTGATGTTTACTTTTGTATGCACATTAAATCAACCGAAAAAAAATCCTGACTTTGGAGCAATGTTCACAGACTCTAGTATTTGGCTCTCTATTAGATGCAATGGTTTCCCGTATTGGGACCATGATTTATGTCCTAACTTGTTCACACCTCCTCATACGGAAGCTACTTTTCCTTCTTGATGTTTACTTTTGCATGCACATTAAATCAACCAAAAAAAAATACTGACTTTGGAGCAATGTTCACGGACTCTAGTATTTGGCTCTCTATTAGATGCAATGGTTTGATTTATGTCCTAACTTGTTCACACCTCCTCATATGGACGCTACTTTTCCTTCTTGATGTTTACTTTTGTATGCACATTAAATCAACCAAAAAAAAATCCTGACTTTGGAGCAATGTTCACGGACTCTAGTATTTGGCTCTCTATTAGATGCAATGGTTTGATTTATGTCCTAACTTGTTCACACCTCCTCATATGGACGCTACTTTTCTTTCTTGATGTTTACTTTTGTATGCACATTAAATCAACCCAAAAAAAAATCCTGACTTTGGAGCAATGTTCACGGACTCTAGTATTTGGCTCTCTATTAGATGCAATGGTTTGATTTATGTCCTAACTTGTTCACACCTCCTCATATGGAAGCTACTTTTCCTTCTTGATGTTTACTTTTGTATGCACATTAAATCAACCCCAAAAAAAATCCTGACTTTGGAGCAATGTTCACGGACTCTAGTATTTGGCTCTCTATTAGATGCAATGGTTTGATTTATGTCCTAACTTGTTCACACCTCCTCATATGGAAGCTACTTTTCCTTCTTGATGTTTACTTTTGTATGCACATTAAATCAACCCCAAAAAAGATCCTGACTTTGGAGCAATGTTCACGGACTCTAGTATTTGGCTCTCTATTAGATGCAATGGTTTGATTTATGTCCTAACTTGTTCACACCTCCTCATATGGACGCTACTTTTCCTTGTTGACGTCTCGAGAAGGGTAGAAATACAAGCACACACACACACACACACACACACACACACACACACACACATAGAGGGATGCTGCATGTGTGTTGTTGTTGTTGTTGCTTTCATGTTGGCTTTGTGTCATTGTCCTCCAATCTGCGGGACCAAACGTGTAACTGAAGTTGGGGCGGAGGGATCGGAGTGGTGGGTGGAAGGAGCAGAGGGCTAAGGTAGGCTCCGGCGGGCTCGGGTGTTCATTGTGAGGAGTCTGAATAGGAGTGGAGTATCCTTTCCGTCGCACAATGAGCGCCTCTGTTGGAACACAAAAGCATATGTTCCTCATTAGACCCTCCCATTGTCTCCGTGGCGTAACTATGAGCCTGTCAGAGCGCCGACCCTCGCAGGTTCCCAGTGACCGCGGGGGTGGAGGCTTGTAAAAAAAAAAAAAAAAAAAAAAGGCCGGTCACTGGTTTTTTCCCCTCTTTTTACACCGCCGTGTAAAATTATTATTATTCGGCTGTTCCTGCACTCGTGCGTGTTTTACTGCCACTCTGTGTTACATCTGTCGCCTTCTCACTGGCGTCATTACCACGCACACCTGTGGTACTGGACCAGTGGCATTACCACACACACCTGTGTGTGTGTGTGTGTGTGCACACTTCCACTGGACCAGTGCAATTACGGCGTGGAAGACCAACACTAATGACCCCCCCGACCCTAAAAGTTAAGCACCTGGGATGAGATTGTAGGTAGAAGTGGCATCGCAGCTGCACAGGCCTGTGATGATGTCATCATCTATCGTGCTAACATGCTAAAAATGTGTTTAGTCACAACATCATGTTGGCAAGTCATACACAACATTGTTGCTCATGTTTGTACACAATCAATGCAATGTCCATGCTTCAAGCTTTTGTCAATGAACTAATTACAGTTGTGTATAAAATATATCATCCTACCTCTATTATGATTGTACAAAATCCTTTAATCAACATTTTGTTCTAAATTTTGACTGTTTGTGCCACGTTTTGTACAAAAATAGTCATTGATGCAACTTTATGTATAAAATCATACTATATACACCACAAATTATTGTATGAAATCCTAATATTTACATGACAACCTTTTGTAAACAAACTATTTATGTGACTTTGTGTACAAAATCCTAATATTTACGTGACAATTTTTTTTTTTGCAAAACTACACTATTTATGTGACTTTTTGGTCAAAAATAAATTATTTATGCAACTTTATGTATAAAATCCTACTATATATATACCACAACTTTTTGTATGAAATCCTAATATTTGACAACTTTTTGCAACTTTGTGCACATCTTACTATTTACGTGACAACCTTTTGTACAAAAACAAACTGTAACTTTTTGTACAAAATGCTAATATTTACGCTACTATGTTTTGTACAAAAATATACTATTTATGTGACTTTTTTTTTACAAAAATATTCTATTTATGTGACTTTTTTTTACAAAAATATACTATTTATGTGACTTTTTGTACAAAAATATACTGTTTATGTGACTTTTTATACAAAATTATACTATTTATGTGACTTTGTGTACAAAATCCTAATATTTACGCGACCATTTTTTATACAAAAATACACTATTTATGTGACTTTTTGTACAAAAATATACTATTTATGTGATTTTTTGTACAAAAATATATTATTTATGTGACTTTTTATACAAAAATATACTATTTATGTGACTTTTTCTACAAAAATATACTATTTATGTGACTTTTTGTACAAATATATACTATTTATGTGACTTTTTGTACAAATATATAGTATTTATGTGACTTTTTATACAAAAATATACTCTTTATGTGACTGTGTACAAAATCCTAATATTTATGCGACCATTTTTTTGTACAAAAATATACTATTTATGTGACTTTTTGTACAAAAATATACTATTTATGTGATTTTTTGTACAAAAATATACTATTTATGTGACTTTTTCTACAAAAATATACTATTTATGTCACTTTTTATACAAAAATATACTATTTATGTGACTTTTTGTACAAATATATACTATTTATGTGACTTTTTGTACAAATACATACTATTTATGTGACTTTTTATACAAATATATACTATTTATGTGACTTTTTATACAAAAATATACTATTTATGTGATTTTTTGTACAAAAATATACTATTTATGTGACTTTTTCTACAAAAATATACTATTTATGTCACTTTTTCTACAAAAATATACTATTTATGTCACTTTTTATACAAAAATATACTATTTATGTGACTTTTTGTACAAATATATACTATTTATGTGACTTTTTGTACAAATACATACTATTTATGTGACTTTTTATACAAATATATACTATTTATGTGACTTTTTATACAAAAATATACTATTTATGTGACTGTGTACAAAATCCTAATATTTATGCGACCATTTTTTTGTACAAAAATATACTATTTATGTGACTTTTTGTACAAAAATATACTGTTTATGTGATTTTTTGTACAAAAATATACTATTTATGTGACTTTTTCTACAAAAATATACTATTTATGTCACTTTTTATACAAAAAGATACTATTTATGCTACTTTTTGTACAAATATATACTATTTATGTGACTTTTTGTACAAATACATACTATTTATGTGACTTTTTATACAAATATATACTATTTATGTGACTTTTTATACAAAAATATACTATTTATGTGACTGTGTACAAAATCCTAATATTTATGCGACCATTTTTTGTACAAAAATATACTATTTATGTGACTTTTTGTACAAAAATATACTATTTATGTGATTTTTTGTACAAAAATATATTATTTATGTGACTTTTCCTACAAAAATATACTATTTATGTGACTTTTTCTACAAAAATATACTATTTATGTGATTTTTTGTACAAAAATATATTATTTATGTGACTTTTCCTACAAAAATATACTATTTATGTGACTTTTTCTACAAAAATATACTATTTATGTGACTTTTTGTACAAATATATACTATTTATGTGACTTTTTGTACAAATATATACTATTTATGTGACTTTTTGTACAAATATATAGTATTTATGTGACTTTTTATACAAAAATATACTATTTTTGTGACTGTGTACAAAATCCTAATATTTATGCGACCATTTTTTTGTACAAAAATATACTATTTATGTGACTTTTTGTACAAAAATATACTATTTATGTGACTTTTTGTACAAAAATATATTATTTATGTGACTTTTTATACAAAAATATACTATTTATGTGACTTTTTATACAAAAATATACTATTTATGTGATTTTTTGTACAAAAATATACTATTTATGTGACTTTTTCTACAAAAATATACTATTTATGTGACTTTGTGTACAAAATCCTAATATTTACGCGACCATTTTTTGTACAAAAATATACTATTTATGTGACTTTGTGTATAAAATCCAACTTTTTGTATGAAATCCTAATATTTGACAACTTTTTGCAACTTTGTGCACAACATCTTACTATTTACGTGACAACCTTTTGTACAAAAAACAAACGATGTGACTTTTTGTACAAAATCCTAATATTTACGCGACAATTTTTAGTACAAAAATATACTATTTATGTGACTTTTTTTTACAAAAATATACTATTTATGTGACTACGTACAAAATTATACTATTTATGTGACTTTTTGTACAAAATTATACTATTTATGTGACTTTTTGTACAAAATTATACCATTTATGTGACTTTTTGTGCAACATCCTACTATTTACGTAACAACTTTTTGTAAAAAATGCTACTATTTATGTGACAACTTTATGTACAACATTTTACTATTCATGTGACTTTTTGCGCAACATCCTTCTATTTCCGCAGAAAATGCTACTATTTATTTATTTTACTTTTTGCAGATAATTCTACTATTTATGTGACATTTTTTTTTTTTTTTTTTTTACAAAATCCTACTATTTATTCAACAACTTTTTGCAGAAAAGTGTACTACTTACGCAATGACTTTAGGAACATAATCCTGCTATTTACCAGACAACCTTTTTCACAAATATCCTACTATTAAAATTCTACCGTTTTTGCAACTATCTTATGTACAAAACCTTAGTATTTACCTTTTTGTCCTAAATCTGTTTATTCCACTTCTTAGGCCTTGTTTTCAAAGTTCGCTTGTGTGTCCCTATTTACAGTAAGTTACGTTACGTAGAAAATGCTATTATTTATTTTGTAGTACCAAAGTAGGATTACATTTATGGTCGTATAACTTACTAGAACGCTAAATGTTAATTTACACAAAAAAGCAGATGACTTTGTGTACACAATTTGACTAATTTTAAGTAATATTAGAATTTTAAATGTTTATTTTGCCATACAACAATGTGGTAATTATGCTCACATTAGAGCATGTTACTTTTATAAATGTACGACTAATCATTTTCAAGTACTTTTCATACAAAACCTACAAAGTGTTGGCGTATATCTTCCAGAGGAGTGTTCAGACACCAATTGAAGAATGTGACGACTATAGTAAACGACAGCAACATCACCTAGCAATTGCTAGCATTTATAGTACAAGTTGTCAGAGGGATGGAGTCAGGCCACATTAGATCCATTAGTCATCAAAATATATATATATATTTTATTTTTTGCAAGAACATGTCACTTTTCTACTAATGACTCGTTTTTTGGTAGCAAATCCTTCTGAATTCTCGTGAGAACATGGACTCCATGGACTGTATCATTGATGGCGTTCACGCACTGCAACATTTTCCCAGATGGCAGAGAGGGGTGTGCGGGGGTGTGTGGGGGGGAGGCGTGTGCAGCTAGCTGGCATCCAGCGAGACATTAACTGGCGTTCCCATGGATCTGGCATGTCCGACAGAGTTTGGGAAACTTATCATTCCAAACGTGTCCTATTTTCCTGCGGTCAAGCCAGACATCTGTTTACCCTATTTTCCCTTTTAGCCTATTTTCCCTCCCACTTGTGATATTGTGGCGAGGAAGGATTCCCTTAGAACAAGTCAGATATATAAAGTCCTAACATCTGTCCCATAGTTTCAGCACTGCTTGCTCTTTAAATATTTCAGCACCTAAATGTGATGCTTTTGCATTATTCACACTCTTTTTTTCACATCAAGAGAAAGTTGCTTTTTTTTTGGAGCGTTTCGGTGGATTTGTGACTTTGTGTCTTCGGGGATCAAATCGCTCTCGATTGTGTCCCATTTGTTGGAGATCAGACGAGGAAAACTCCGGAACGAAAGTCATTTTTATCTACTTTTGCGGCGGGCTAATAACGACTTTGTGCACAAAATTCTACTATTTATCTGACGTTTTGTACAAAAATATACTATCTATGTGACTTTTTGTGCAACATCCTAATATTTACACAACAACTTTTTGTACAAAATCCTAATATTTACGCGACAATTTTTTGTACACAAATATACTATTTATGTGACTTTTTGTACAAAAATATTCTATTTATGTGACTATGTACAAAATCCTAATATTTACGCGATGACTTTGTGCACAAAATTCTATTGTTTATGTGACAACTTTTTGTACAAAATTAAACTATTTATGTGACTTTTTGTACAAAATTATACTATTTTTGTGACTTTTTGTGCAAAATTATACTATTTATGTGACTATGTACAAGTCCTAATATTTACGCGACAACTTTTTATACAACATCCTACTATTTATGTGACTTTTTATACAAAATCCTTCTATTTATGTGACTTTTTATACAAAATCCTAATATTTATGTGACTTTTTATACAAAATCCTTCTATTTATGTGACTTTTTATACAAAATCCTACTATTTATGTGACTTTTTATACAAAATCCTACTATTTATGTGACTTTTTATACAAAATCCTTCTATTTATGTGACTTTTTATACAAAATCCTACTATTTATGTGACTTTTTATACAAAATCCTACTATTTATGTGACTTTTTATACAAAATCCTAATATTTATGTGACTTTTTATACAAAATCCTAATATATACACGACGATATTGTGCACAAAATTCTACTATGTATGTGATAACTTTTTATACAAAATTAAACTATTTATGTGACGTTTTCTACAAAAATATACTATTTATGTGACTTTTTGTGCAACATCCTACTATTTACGCAACAACTTTTTGTACAAAATCCTATTTATTTGTCAACTTTTTGCAGAAAATTCTACTATTTATGTGACAACTTTTTGTACAAAAATATACTATTCATGCGACTTTTTGTACAAAAATATACTATTTATGTGACTATGTACAAAATCCTAATATTTACGCGACAACTTTTTGTACAAATTCCTACTATTTATGTGACTTTTTATACAAAATCCTAATATTTACGCGATGACTTTGTGCACAAAATTCTACTATTTATGTGATAACATTTTGTACAAAAATATACTATTTATGTGACTTTTTGTGCAACAACCTACTAATTACGCAACAACTTTTTGTACAAAATCCTACTATTTATACGTCAACATTTTGCAGAAAATTCTACTCTTTATGTGACAACTTTTTGTACAAAATTAAACTATTTATGTGACGTTTTGTACAAAATCCTAATATTTACACAACAATTTTTTGTCCAAAAATATACTATTTATGTGACTTTTTGTGCAACATCCTACTATTTACGCAACAACTTTTTGTACAAAATCCTATTTATTTGTCAACTTTTTGCAGAAAATTCTACAATTTATGTGACAACTTTTTGTACAAAAATATACTATTCATGCGACTTTTTGTACTAAAATATACTATTTATGCGACTTTTTGTACAAAATCCTACTATTTATGTGACTATGTACAAAATCCTAATATTTTCGCGACGACTTTGTGCACAAAATTCTACTATTTATGTGATAAGTTTTTATACAAAATTAAACTATTTATGTGACGTTTTTTACAAAAATATACTATTTATGTGACTTTTTGTGCAACAACCGACTAATTACGTAACAACTTTTTGTACAAAATCCTACTATTTATTCGTCAACTTTTTGCAGAAAATTCTACTCTTTATATGACAACTTTTTGTACAAAATTAAACTATTTATGTGACGTTTTGTACAAAATCCTAATATTTACACGACAATTTTTTGTACACAAATATACTATTTATGTGACTTTTTGTACAAAAATATATACTATTTATGTGACTATGTACAAAATCCTAATATTCACGCGACAACTTTTTGTACAAAATCCTACTATTTATGTGACTTTTTATACAAAATCTTACTATTTATGTGACTTTTTATACAAAATCTTACTATTTATGTGACTTTTTATACAAAATCTTACTATTTATGTGACTTTTTGTGCAACATCCTACTATTTAGGCAACAACTTTTTGTACAAAATCCTAATATTTACGCGACAATTTTTTGTACACAAATATACTATTTATGTGACTTTTTGTATAAAAATATACTATTTATGTGACTTTTTCTACAAAAATACAATATTTATGTGACTTTTTCTACAAAAATATGCTATTTATGTGACTTTTTGTGCAACAACCGACTAATTACGTAACAACTTTTTGTACAAAATCCTACTATTTGTTCGTCAACTTTTTGCAGAAAATTCTACTATTTACATGACAACTTTTTGTACAAAATTAAACTATTTATGTGACGTTTTGTACAAAATCCTACTATTTATATGACAACTTTTTGTACAAAATTAAACTATTTATGTGACGTTTTGTACAAAATCCTAATATTTACACGACAATTTTTGGTACACAAATATGCTATTTATGTGACTTTTTGTACAAAAATATACTATTTATGTGACTATGTACAAAATCCTAATATTCACGCGATGACTTTTTGTACAAAATCCTACTATTTATGTGACTTTTTATACAAAATCTTACTATTTATGTGACGTTTTATACAAAATCTTACTATTTATGTGACTTTTTGTGCAACATCCTACTATTTAGGAAACAACTTTTTGTACAAAATCCTAATATTCACGCGACATTTTTTTGTACAAAAATATACTATTTATGTGACTTTTTCTACAAAAATACACTATTTATGTGACTTTTTCTACAAAAATATGCTATTTATGTGACTATGTACAAAATCCTAATATTCACGCGACAACTTTTTGTACAAAATCCTACTATTTATGTGACTTTTTATACAAAATCTTACTATTTATGTGACCTTTTATACAAAATCTTACTATTTATGTGACTTTTTGTGCAACATCCTACTATTTATGTGAGTTTTTATACAAAATCTTACTATTTATGTGACTTTTTATACAAAATCTTACTATTTATGTGACTTTTTGTGCAACATCCTACTATTTAGGAAACAACTTTTTGTACAAAATCCTAATATTTACGCGACATTTTTTTGTACAAAAATATACTATTTATGTGACTTTTTCTACAAAAATACACTATTTATGTGACTTTTTCTACAAAAATATGCTATTTATGTGACTATGTACAAAATCCTAATATTCACGCGACAACTTTTTGTACAAAATCCTACTGTTTATGTGACTTTTTATACAAAATCTTACTATTTATGTGACTTTTTATACAAAATCTTACTATTTATGTGACTTTTTGTGCAACATCCTACTATTTATGTGAGTTTTTATACAAAATCTTACTATTTATGTGACGTTTTATACAAAATCTTACTATTTATGTGACTTTTTGTGCAACATCCTACTATTTAGGAAACAACTTTTTGTACAAAATCCTAATATTTACGCGACAATTTTTTGTACACAAATATACTATTTATGTGACTTTTTGTATGAAAATATACTATTTATGTGACTTTTTCTACAAAAATACACTATTTATGTGACTTTTTCTACAAAAATCTGCTATTTATGTGACTTTTTGTGCAACATCCTACTATTTACGCAACAACTTTTTGTACAAAATCCTAATATTTATTCGTCAACTTTTTTGCAGAAAATTCTACTATTTATATGACAACTTTTTGTACAAAATGAAACTATTCTTGGGACTTTTTGTACAAAAATATACTATTTTGTGACATTTTGTTCAACATCTTACTATTTGCGCAACGTTTTTTTTGTACACAATCCTATTTACTCAACAACTTTTTGCAGATAATTCTACTATTTATGTGGTCACTTTTAGTAGAAAATGCTAGTATTTCTAAGCGGGCGGTTGACGTGACGTTGGTAGGTTAATGGCGCCTTAAAGTAAGTGGGGGTGCAGGTTTATCCAGTGGGTAATGTGAGTGTTTAGAATGATAGTGATGAGATAGCCAATATGTGCGGAGACGTCTACAGTGCATGCAGAGTAGAGGCCAACATAACTCAATTTGCCGCGACTCTCGCTGGCGTATTGACTTTGTCTCCTCCCGTGTGAAAGATTAGACACATTGTTGTGGCTGGCGCATGGATTTTGTAATAAGACAACACATGCTGTTGAAAGAGGAGAATGGCGGGCAAATTCAGAGGTTACATATTGGAGTTCAGTCAAACATATCCTGTGTTTATGAAAGTCTTTTACCCGTCAACCGATGCGCACAGAACCGTGGAAATTGGGCAAAAGGTGCACCCGTGCCGTGGTACCTATGCTATTACTTTTCAGAGCAGTACGCCACATGGCGGCGCTGTTACGTGGAAAGGTCTGGGAATTTCTCACACAGCCCTACAGAACACAGACTGGGACTTCAGTGTGTAAACTCGGCACTCACCTTTAAGGACGTGACAAGCATGCGTGTGTGACATTTCAGCAAGATCGGTTAAAAAAAACATGCAAAACATCGTACTTGTACAACAACTAATCGTCTATAAGTCATTGAGCGTTTATCAAATGATCTTACCCGGCTTTATTTCCCATGTTAGCTGTCTTAGCACCAATACACCAACACAAGTTCCGTGTAGTGTTGATATTTTGTGTTTCGATACCTTTCGGTACTTTTCGATACTTTTCTAAATAAATGGGACCACAAAAAATGGCAATATTGTCTTTATTTGAACAAAAAATCTTAGTGTAATTGAAACATGTGTTTATTATTATAATTTAGTCCTTCAATAAAATAGTGAACATACTAGACAACTTGTCTTTTAGTAGTAAGTAAACAAACAAAGACTCCTAATTAGTCGTATGCAGTAACATATTGTGTCATTTATACACCTATTATTTTGTACACATTATGAAGGACAAACTGTAAAAATTGATTATTAATCTACTTGTTAATTTACTGTTAATATCTGCTTACTTTCTATCTACACTTCTGTTAAAATGTAATAATCACTTATTCTTCTCTTCTTGGATACTTTACATTAGTTTTGGATGATACCACACATTTAGGTATCAATCCGATACCAAGTAGTTATAGGACCATACATTGGTCATATTCAAAGTCCTCATTTAGTGGTGCTAAAAAATATCAATGTAATCATAGTACCGTATTTTCCGCACCATAAGGCGCCCTGGGTTATAAGCCGCGCCTTCAATGAACGGCATATTTCAAAACTTTGTCCACCTATAAGCCGCCCCGTGTTATAAGCCGCATCTAACTGCGCTAAAGGAATGTCAAAAAAACAGTCAGATAGGTCAGTCAAACTTTAATAATATATTAAAAACCAGCGTGATGTGGGCGCGCATGGAGTCGTATATCAACATGGACGGAGCTGCGTGAAAAAAGCCACCCGGCCTCTTCACGTAAACTTACCTTAACCACTCGCTCATCTTTTCTTCATCCATCCATCCCTTCGAGTTAGCTTTTATGATGACGCCGGCTGGAAAGGTCTCTTTTGGCAAGGTCTTCCTTTTGAATATCACCATGGGTGGAAGTTTCTGGCCATTAGCATGGCAAGCTAGAACCACAGTGAAGGATGACTTCTCATTCCCTGTGGTGCGAATATTCACCGTACGTGCTCCCGTTGTATCCACAGTGCGGTTCACAGGAATATCAGTTGCTGTGAAATAGTAGTCCGTGTGCGGATGGAGAGATTGCGTCTTTTCATGAACCGGATCCCGGTCGCTTAGTAGGAGCCATTTTGTGGTCTTTACAGATGTAAACACACAAAGGAAATTAAATCCGCGCGCTTTTTCTTCTTCTACGCGGGCGGGTGGTTGCTTACAGTAGAAGAAGAAGCGCTTCCTGTTCTATGGGGGCGGGTGCTTACCTTGGCGGTTGCTTGCGTAGAAGAAGAAGCGCTTCCTGTTCTACCGGGAAAAAAGATGGCGGCTGTTTACCGAAGTTGCGAGACCGAAACTTTATGAAAATGAATCTTAATATTTATCCATATATAAAGCGCACCGGGTTATAAGGCGCACTGTCAGCTTTTGAGAAAATTTGTGGTTTTTAGGTGCGCCTTATAGTGCGGAAAATACGGTATATGTATATATATGTGTATATATATATATATATATATATATATATATATATATATGTCTTAATAAGGTTATCCAAAAAATAGTGCTCGATACCGTAGTAGAGCGCAATATATGTATGTGTGGGGAAAAAAAATCACAAGACTATTTCATCTCTACAGGCCTGTTTCATGAGGGGGGTACCCTCAATCGTCAGGAGATTTTTTTTCTCTCCTGACGATTGAGGGTACCCCCCTCATGAAACAGGCCTGTAGAGATGAAATAGTCTTGTGATTTTTTTTCCCCCACACATACATATATATATATATATATGTATATATACGTATATATAGATGTGTGTATATATATATCTATATATATATATATATATATATATATATATATATATATATATATATATATATAGATGTGTATATATATATATATATATATATATATATATATATATATATATATATATATATATATATATATATATATATATATATAGATGTGTGTATATATATATATATATATATATATATATATATATATATATATATATATATATATATATATATATATATAGATGTGTGTATATATATATATATACAAGGGGCTATATCATCCCTACAAGCCTGTTTTGCAGGTTTCCCTGCTTGTGAGGGGATTTTATCCCTGATTTTATAAAGCCTGCAAAACAGGCTTGTAGGGATGATATAGCCTCTTGTGTTTTTTCCTGACCTAACATATATTCCGCTCTAACTCGGCATTGAGCACTGTATGACGGATAAAACCACAGAAACCTTGACTATATATAAATAGTCCGACTGCGTTAGCACTTATAATAACAATATCACTAACACTTGTTAATACTCAAGTCACGACATGTAAATGGAGTATTGTTGGCGCTTTTATGAATAGTTATTTATTGGATGACTTTTATTTACCTTTATTTAATATTTAGAATGCATTAAAAAAAAATCCATCGGTCTATCATAATGATTGTAAACAATATGCAAATTCCCCCCCGAAAAAGTGCACTTCCCCTTTAAGGTTGCCGTGTCAGTTCACCAAAAAAAAAAAAACCAACACAGATTCCAGATCCAAATGTGGCGCCTCCGTTTTTTCCGGGCCTCTTCCTTTCACTTCCTGTCAGAAAGGTCAAAGAGCAGTGACCTCTGGAGCCCGGCCCAGGCCACTGAATAATTCATGACATTGACTGGTCCCCTCCCCTCCAACCTCTGCCTCGCGTCTTTTTTTTTCATCCTGCGAGCCCAACAGCCTCTTTGCTGGTTCTGTTCATTCCTGCAGGCCCGGCCCGGCACACCTGTTCTCCTCCTAACCCCAATTACATTTGGGCCTAATGTACATTTTTGCTTAGCTCCCCCCCCCCCCCCCGCCCGCCATGTCCCCTCATTAGCCAGCCGCTATTTTCCAAACGACTTTGCCTTATCGTTCATTTGTGCAACACCTCGCGGGTCATTTCCCAGAGTGCACTTGACTTGTTGTGGAGTTGTTTACCAGGGAAACAAAAGGCGAGAGCCCTTGAACGCCTCGTCCCTCCCCCCAGCCCCCGCCGCTCGGCCCTTCCGCAGACACAAATCGGGGGGAATTTGCGCGCTCCCATCTGGTTTTTTGCAAAAGCGTGATTACCTCCAAAAGCTGAACAAATGCCAGTATTTATAAGGTCAGGCCTTTATGTGGAAATGTGATGTAAATGAGAATCAGCGAAAGGGGACATTAAGCAAAATTAAATTCATTGTCTCCTTTAATGTCATTTACATTTTTGGCTAAGCCGCGGTCTGTCGGAGAGGATTTCTAAAAACCCTTTTAATTGCACCTCGGCACTGGCGAAGCGGGGGCGTGTTTGCCGTCTTGATAACCTGCGAGGAGAAGTGTGTTTATGAAGTGGCTGAATGACATTTTTTTTTTTTTCCCACCCGCCGCATCTGCAGAGAAGGCAATTAAGATGGCACTCAGTGGTCGCTGTTAATCTGCCGGCCTCGGTAATGAAAATTTAAAAAAAAAAGAAAAAAAAAGGGGGGTGACAGTTGTTGCATGGGCTGCAGGTGTGCCTTCTTGCTTCCCTTTTTATATTTACATGGAGTGGCGCCTAACCAATCTGGCGCCCTAGGCAAGATTTTAGGTGGCGCCCCCCCACATCGGCAGTGAAGTGTATATACTCACAAGAACCCGAATAGCTTTGTCTTTGACATTTTTTTTTTTTTTTACTTACAACTATACCTAATATATAAAGGGGTGGAAAAGTGACTATTACCTGCAGGGCAAACATTAGCTAACCAGAAGGCAATAACAATGTAAACAAAAAACACCTGCTTAAAAGATCTAATACAAATGTCCCTGAGGAATGTAAGGTGGGAGTACTGTAATTACCTAACGTTACATTATTATTTTCCATAACAATTTAGCCCCCTCCACAATATTAACCCGACGTTAAAACAGAACTGGTCGGGGTGGGACGGGGCCGTGGGTGGGACGGGGCCGTGGTTGGGGGCGTGGCTAAAAGGGGAGGAGTATATTTACAGCTAGAATTCACCAAGTCAAGTATTTCATATATATATATATATATATATATATATATATATGTATATATATATATATATATATATATATATATATATTTTTTTTTTTTTATTTATATATATTTTTTTATTTTTTATTTATTTTATATATATATATATATATATATATATATATATATATATATATATATATATATATATATATATATATATATATATATATATATATAAAATAAATACTTGAATGTCAGTGTTCATTTATTTACACATATACACACACTGAACACTCATCTACTCATTGTTGAGTTAAGGGTTGAATTGTCCATCCTTGTTCTATTCTCTGTCACTATTTTTCGAACCATGCTGAACATCAGGCCCGGCCCTAACCAATCTGGCGCCCTAGGCAAGATTTTAGGTGGCGCCCCCCCCACATCGGCAGTGAAGTGTATATACTCACAAGAACCCGAATAGCTTTGTCTTTGACCTTTTTTTTTTTTTTACTTACAACTATACCTAATATATAAAGGGGTGGAAAAGTGACTATTACCTGCAGGGCAAACATTAGCTAACCAGAAGGCAATAACAATGTAAACAAAAAACACCTGCTTAAAAGATCTAGGTCGGGGTGTGACGGGGCCGTGGTTGGGGTCGTGGCTAAAAGGGGAGGAGTATATTTACAGCTAGAATTCACCAAGTCAAGTATTTCATATATATATATATATTTTTTTTTAAATTATTTATATATATATATATTTTTTTTTTAAATTTATTTTATATATATATATATTTTTTATTATTTATATATATATATATTTTTTTTAAATTTATTTTATATATATATATATATATATATATATATATATATATATTTATATATATATATATATATATATATATATATATATATATATATATATATATTTATATATATATATATATATATATATATATATATATATATATATATATATATATATATATATATATATAAAAAATAAATACTTGAATGTCAGTGTTCATTTATTTACACATATACACACACTGAACACTCATCTACTCATTGTTGAGTTAAGGGTTGAATTGTCCATCCTTGTTCTATTCTCTGTCACTATTTTTCGAACCATGCTGAACATGATGATGCATTGATGTGTGGCACGCACAAAAGTGCTTTCATCAAATGCACTAGATGGCAGTATTGTCCTGTTTAAGAGTGTCACAACATTGCTGTTTACGGCAGACGAACTGCTTTACGGGGGACGAAAACTTGACTGCTGTTGTTGTGTGTTGTTGCCACGCTGGGAGGACGTTAATAAAAACTGCCTAACAATAAACCCACATAAGAAACCAAGAACTCGCCCTCCATCATTCTATAGTTATAACGTGATTGGGCAGGCACGCTGTTTATATTGTGGAGGACCTGAGTCCTCCTGAATTTCGGGAGATTTTCGGGAGAAAATTTGTCCCGGGAGGTTTTCGGGAGAGACGCTGAATTTCGGGAGTCTCCCGGAAAATCCGGGAGGGTTGGCAAGTATGCCTAAGTAGTCGTTAAAAACAATGCAGAGGTTTTATCTAACATGTACCGTATTTTTCCCGGACTGTAAGCCACGCCCACTAATTTTTAGAAGAAAAAATATATTTTTACATGACCCCCACTTCTTAAAAGCAAGTTTTTTCCTCTGACCATTTCCTGGTTGTGACTCGGTTCGGTTTAGGTCAACTTTTTGCATGAAAAAGCTTTAATATTAATATTAAATAGTAACATTCAGTAGCGCAGTAGGCCTAAGTAGCAGTTAAAAACAATGCAGAGGTTTTATTTAACAAAAAACATATTTTTCCGGACTGTAAGCCACACCCACTCATTTTTAGAAGGAACAAATATATTTTTACATGACCCCCACTTCTTAAAAGCAAGTTTTGGCCTCTGACCATTTCCTGTTTACATATATTAGCCACACCGGACTATAAGCCACAGATACGACCAGACCAGTACGAAGGATTCTGCAAATGTTTATTCACATTGTTTCCAAACTGTGTCTGTAACACGGCAGTAAAACGGCTGATCAAACAAAACAGAAGTCATCGTCATGTAACCTCAATAACTCCACGGTGAAAGATGAAAGGTATTGGAAACATAATGACGTCATGTCGGGTCAGGAGCCACCAAAGAGGGTCAAAAATGTGGTAAAAATGAATGGAGAAGTCGAAATGTTTTTATTTTTTGGGGGTGAAATAGTCAGTTTATGGATTTTTTTTCATGGAACAAGTCTTACATTTGTGGGAAGATGCTGGTATCCCACCTGTAGACCCCACCTGAGCCAATGAGCACTCAGCATGCATAAATATAAACCGCCCCCATCCTTAGGGCGCAATCGCCCACACCACCCGTAGCATACACCCCCCCCATTGTTTACACGCCACGGCCACTACATTTTAGAAGAAAAACAATTTTTTTTTTACATATACCGTATTTTCCGCACCATAAGGCGCCCTGGGTTATAAGCCGCGCCTTCAATGAACGGCATATTTCAAAACTTTGTCCACCTATAAGCCGCCCCGTGTTATAGGCCGCATCTAACTGCGCTAAAGGAATGTCAAAAAAACAGTCAGATAGGTCAGTCAAACTTTAATAATATATTAAAACCAGCGTGATGTGGGCGCGCATGGAGTCGTATATCAACATGGACAGAGCTGCGTGAAAAAAGCCACCCGGCCTCTTCGCGTAAACTTAAACTTACCTTAACCACTCGCTCATCTTTTCTTCATCCATCCCTTCGAGTTAGCTTTTATGATGACGCCGGCTGGAAAGGTCTCTTTTGGCAAGGTCTTCCTTTTGAATATCACCATGGGTGGAAGTTTCTGGCCATTAGCATGGCAAGCTAGAACCACAGTGAAGGATGACTTCTCATTCCCTGTGGTGCGAATATTCACCGTACGTGCTCCCGTTGTATCCACAGTGCGGTTCACAGGAATATCAGTTGCTGTGAAATAGTAGTCCGTGTGCGGATGGAGAGATTGCGTCTTTTCATGAACCGGATCCCTGTCGCTTAGTAGGAGCCATTTTGTGGTCTTTACAGATGTAAACACACAAAGGAAATGAAACGTACGGTATCCGCGCGCTTTTTCTTCTTCTACGCGGGCGGGTGGTTGCTTACAGTAGAAGAAGAAGCGCTTCCTGTTCTATGGGGGCGGGTGCTTACCTTGGCGGTTGCTTGCGTAGAAGAAGAAGCGCTTCCTGTTCTACCGGGAAAAAAGATGGCGGCTGTTTACCGAAGTTGCGAGACCGAAACTTTATGAAAATGAATCTTACCGGTAATATTAATCCATATATAAAGCGCACCGGGTTAAAAGCCGCACTGTCAGCTTTTGAGTAAATTTGTGGTTTTTAGGTGCGGCTAATAGTGCGGAAAATACGGTATTAGCCACACCGGACTATAAGCCACAGATACGACCAGACCAGTACGAAGGATTCTGCAAATGTTTATTCACATACCTTAATTGTTTCCAAACGGTGTCTGTAACACGGCAGTAAAACGGCTGATCAAACAAAACAGAAGTCATCGTCATGTAACCTCAATAACTCCACGGTGAAAGATGAAAGGTATTAAAGGTATTGGAACTATAATGACGTCATGTCGGGTCAGGAGCCACCAAAGAGGGTCAAAAATGTGGTAAAAATGAATGGAGAAGTCGACATTTTTTTATTTTTTGGGGGTGAAATTGTCAGTTTATGGATTTTTTTTCATGGAACAAGTCTTACATTTGTGGGAAGATGCTGGTATCCCACCTGTAGACGCCACCTGAGCCAATGAGCACTCAGCATGCTTAAATATCAATCATCCTGGGGGCGCAATCGCCCCCATTGTTTACACCCCCGCCATAAATCCATGGCGAATTCACGTGCGCGTCTTGTTTGAGTGACGCCTGTCTCCCCTCCAGAGGGGGGTGAGGGGGGACGAGCAGGAAGTGTTGAGAGCAAAACGCTGTACTTGGCGCGCCGCACTTGGCTCGCACTTGCCCCGAAAAATAAAAGCCAGACCCTTTTTTTGGAACCAGAACCTTCCGTCCCAGCGCTCCCAACACGCGGAATTGGGTAATAGTGTTCACTAAGCAAAACATTACCTCAAATTATTCTCGCCCTGTTTTCCTATTCCCTCCCCCTCCTCCACCCCGGTGTCAGTTTTATCGCACTTTGTAAATGTCAAGACGCGCACAAAGACGCGGAAAAGGGATATTTTCGCCCCCCCCCCCCCCAAATTATGCTCACATGTTTGGGTTCACATGAGTGGCGGCTGAACGTAAACGCGGTGCCTGGCGCTCCCCGGGGACCTGCCGCACCTCACCGGGGTGTAGGAGTCCCCAGTGGCGTCAGCTAATGGCAAGACTTGACAAGCGCCGAGAAGCCGGGGGTGTTGTGTTTTACTAGCGGGGGTGATGACTTGAACATGTGTGCGGGGCGCGTGCACACCTTTTTTTTTTTTTTGGTGCACGTGCGCTAAAGAGAAAGAGAGGGCTCGGGCCCCGGCAGTAGAAAGAGGAAACATGGTTCCACATGTGTTGGGAAAGAGCGGTCCATCTGTCCGTGGAGACAACCCCTCCTCTTCCTCACCCACTCCTCTTTCCCCTCGTTCTTCCTTCCCCTCACTGCACCGCTGACAGAAACAAGGCCAGCGGGGCCCGGGCTGATGGGCCGGAGGCCGGGGGCCAAGAGCAACACTGGAACCTTGGACACACACTTCACACAAGTGTTGTCCTCGCCTCTGTCAGGGAGGCCGTGTTTTGCCGTGTTTGTCGGATTGTGCAAATCTTGTGAAAACCCCCCCCAAAAAATACAAATGTAGCGTTGAAAAGCTGCGGTTTTACGCCGGGCTCAATTTTAGAAGTAATAATATTAATAATAGATTTTATTTTTTATAAAGAAAAGTTTTTAAGCCTTTTTTTTAAAAGCATCCACAGTCTGTGGTGCCCTCAGGTGGTCAGGGAGAGCAGTCCACAGACTGGGAGCGGCGGGGCAGAAAGCCCGGTCTCCCATTGTTCGGAGCGGGATTGTGCAAATCTTGCGTGGAAGGGGAGACGGCATACTTGTGAAAACCAAAAAAAAAAATGCAAATGTAGCGTTGAAAAGATGCGGCTTTACGCCGGGCTCAATTTTAGAAGTAATAATAATGATAATAGATTTTATCTTTTAAAAAGAAGGGTTTTTAAGCCTTTAAAAAAAAAAAAAAAAAGCATTCACAGTCTGTTGTGCCCTCAGGTGGTCAGGGAGAGCGTTCCACAGACTGGGAGCAGCGGCGCAGAAAGCCCGGTCTCTCATTGTTCGGAGCGGGATTGTGCAAATCTTGCGTGGAAGGGGAGACGGCATACTTGTGAAAACCAAAAAAATAAATACAAATGTAGCGTTGAAAAGCTGCGGTTTTACGCCGGGCTCAATTTTAGAAGTAATAATAATAATAATAGACTTTATTTTTTTAAAAGAAGGGTTTTTAAGCCTTCAAAAAAAAAAAAAAACCCATTCACAGTCTGTGGTGCCCTCAGGTGGTCAGGGAGAGCGTTCCACAGACTGGGAGCGGCGGGGCAGAAAGCCCGGTCTCTCATTGTTCGGAGCGGGATTGTGCAAATCTTGCGTGGAAGGGGAGACGGCATACTTGTGAAAACCAAAAAAAAAAATACAAATGTAGCGTTGAAAAGCTGCGGTTTTACGCCGGGCTCAATTTTAGAAGTAATAATAATAATAATAGATTTTATTTTTTATAAAGAAAAGTTTTTAAGCCTTTTTTTAAAAAGCATCCACAGTCTGTGGTGCCCTCAGGTGGTCAGGGAGAGCGTTCCACAGACTGGGAGCGGCGGCGCAGAAAGCCCGGTCTCCCATTGTTCGGAGCGGGATTGAGCAAATCTTGCGTGGAAGGGGAGACGGCATACTTGTGAAAACCCCCCCAAAAAAATACAAATGTAGCGTTGAAAAGCTGCGGTTTTACGCCGGGCTCAATCCTAAAGTTAAAAAGTTAAAGTACCAATGATTGTCACACACACACTAGGTGTGGCGAGATTATTCTCTGCATTTGACCCATCACCCTTGATCACCCCCTGGGAGGTGAGGGGAGCAGTGGGCAGCAGCGGTGGCCGCGCCCGGGAATCATTTTGGTGATTTAACCCCCAATTCCAACCCTTGATGCTGAGTGCCAAGCAGGGAGGTAATGGGTCCCATTTTTATAGTCTTTGGTATGACTCGGCCGGGGTTTGAACTCACAACCTACCGATCTCAGGGCGGACACTCTAACCACTAGGCCACTGAGTAGGTCTTAGAAGTAATAATTATAATAATAGATTTTATTTTTTTATAAAGAAACGTTTTTAAGCCTTTTTTTATATATATATAATATATATAAAAATATATAAGCTTTTCAAATATATATATATATATATATATATATATATATATATATATATATAATATATATATATATATATATATATATATATATATATATATATAATATATATATATATATATATATATATATATTTTTTATATATATATATATATATATATATATATATATATATATATATATATATATATATATATATATATATATATATATAATAAAATAAATATATATATAGCTAGAATTCACTGAAAGTCAAGTATTTCTTATATATATATATATATATATATATATATATATATATATATATATATATATATATGAAATACTTGACTTTATATATATGAAATACTTGACTTGGTGAATTCTAGCTGTAAATATACTCCTCCCCTCTTAGCCCCGCCCCCAACCACGCCCCCGCCCCACCCCGACCACGTCCCCCACCCCCCACCCCCCACCTCCCGAAATTGGAGGTCTCAAGGTTGGCAAGTATGCTCACGCCACACTAGGCTCAACTTTAGAAGTAATAATAATAATAATAATAAATTTTATTTGTAAAAAAATTCAAATTCAAATAAAAACTAGAACAACCTAATAGCTAGAACTAGCACGCATATATCTAAAAAAAAAAAGGCTTTATTAAAAAGAAGGGTTTTTAAGCCTTTTTTAAAAATCATCCACAGTCTGTGGTACCCTCAGGTGGTCAGGGAGAGCATTCCACAGCATGGGAGCAGAAAGCCCGGTCTCCCATTGTTCGGAGCCTTGTCCGTGGCACAGTGGTTGCAAAACAGCAATGTTGAGGATATGACATGTCACGGAGGACACCCTATGACTGTAGCCTGATTTCTACATACCTCATTTCTAATCAATACCCAGATGTGCCTCTTTTGCCTGAATGTCTGCTAATTGTTCCCCCCCCGTAACATTTTGATAGGTCGTCAAAAGTGGCATCCCCCGTCTTGTCGTCGTGTTACTGCGGCTTTAAAAAGCCCGGCTGCGGAGCGACCCCGGTGATTTATTGGGGTATTATGACAGAAAACAAGCGATAAAAGATTCCCCTTTTCCCCTCCGCCGCCGTGAAGAGTGGCGGCGGCGAAGATCTTACATTATTGAAATTAAAGCCGGAGTAAATAAAACATGCCGCTCGCCCTCAAATATTTAGCGCTTCTGTATAATTGAGGCGGATGTCGTGGAGGTGCCTGCAGCATTAATGACGCAGCGCGCACAGTCTGTAAAAGTGTTGACCCGACACGCTTTTTCTTTTTTGCTGGTTTTTTTTTTGTCTCCTTGGCTCGCTGGTTAGGTTCCCCCTAATTGTCAAACAAACTGCGGGGTGGACCTCAGCGGTGTCTGGCCGTAAAAACAGCACGTTCGGGCACGCCGTATGTGGTATTTCACCGAGTAATGCTGGGGTTTTACGGTTAAGTACCAGTTCACGCCCACGCCATTTGTTTCGCATTAAGACTGCGGCGTTTTGTAAATCAGATCAATATGTGATTCCTCGTCGGGATCTCCCGACCTGTTTTTTTTCCTCTGGTGTTTGTCGAGAGAGACTGCTTGTCCCCGCCCCCCATGTCTCCGTTTATTTCCATTTTCTGAATGTGGCAGGGCGACACGGGGCGAGGGCGAAGGAAGATTCCGTCGGACATGGTCCCGCTCCCGCCCGGCGTGAGGTCACGGCAGGCCCGGCCCTAACCAATCTGGCGCCCTAGGCAAGATTTTAGGTGGCGCCCCCCCCACATCGGCAGTGAAGTGTATATACTCACAAGAAACCGAATAGCTTTGTCTTTGACCTTTTTTTTTTTTTTTACTTACAACTATACCTAATATATAAAAGGGTGGAAAAGTGACTATTACCTGCAGGGCAAACATTAGCTAACCAGAAGGCAATAACAATGTAAACAAAAAACACCTGCTTAAAAGATCTAATACAAATGTCCCTGAGGAATGTAAGGTAGGAGTACTGTAATTACCTAACGTTACATTATTATTTTCCATAACAATTTAGCCCCCCTCCACAATATTAACCCGACGTTAAAACAGAACTAGCTATTTATTGATTAGCAATTGCCGAATCATGTAACATTAGCTTAATGCTAAAAAGCCAGGTTACTATCACATTCTGTAACAGACAAATAATTTCATGTAGGCTAACGTTACCTACCTGCTACCTCTGTCTTTTCTCGTTTCTCCCCTCTTCTTTTCTCTTTTTTCTTCCCTGGGCACCTGACAGTTTTGGCCGTTTTGACATCTTGTGTTGATTTTTTGATGTGGTGACGTCCAAAAAGAGTCATGATACGGGAAGGGAGGGGGCGCACCGTGTTGTAACTAATAATATTTATATTAAATAGGCTTTACTTTGCATTTTAATTAACGTGGGATTATTTTTTGTATTTAGAAATAATAGTACCAACTTTTTTTTTTTTTGTGGCACTGGTTAGGCGCCCCCTGATGGACGGCGCCCTTAGCATTTGCCTATACGGCCTATGCCACGGGCCGGCCCTGGGTCACGGGACGGGAGATTGGGGGAGAGGAGGGCCATCAGTTACCTCGGGGAAACGAGCCGTTCCGCTTCGGCCCCCCCCCACCCCCCCACCCTCCAGGGGCGCCCGGGATGTATCGGAGCACAGGGGCCTGAAGCGGTGTCATTTATTAAAAGTGACACCTTATTTCTAACTATAGCTCTTGTTGTTTTACAACGCCTTCGATTGGAACGGTCCCCCCCCCACCCCCACAAACAGCTGATGAATGGACGAGCTGACCCGCTTTAAAGAAGACGTTTGTGGGTCGAGGTCCACTAGGAGCATCTTTAGACTGATAGCCAATCACTTGTGATTGATGTTTCTCAACCAATGTTAACTTGTTTATTACGTTTTCTGCCTTTTTCTACATTTTCTGACGATTCAACAGGGGTTACGCCACGGCTATTTAACTACATATTTAAGAGGGCCGCAGTTTCAAGAGCCCAGAGTCTGAGGGGCCAAACATCGAAATGTCCTTCCTCAGGTTATGTTCCTTTCAGACTGGGTTCACTTAATGCAGTGTTTCCCACACATTCATTTATTTGTGGCGGCCCGCCACGAAAGAATTACGTCCGCCACAAATGGATTTTTCGGCTTTTGACTCGCTCGACCGCTCATAAAAGCAATGGGACTCTGTCTGTGAATGTTGCTTGTAGTTACAACTCCGGTGCAGTAGGTGGCGGTAGCCTACTATGCATTGTAACTCCGCCAATAGCACTTAATTCACCTGGTGGGCCAGAAGAAGAAGAAGAAGAGGGACGGACGGGATCAAAATACGAGGGTAATATAGGTTATAGGTAGGTAGGTTATAGCTGCATCGCTCGCAGCTCGTCATATATTTAACGTTAATCCACGATTTTACCGAGCGTTTCACTGACGGTGAGCAGCCTGACGCTGCTTCATTAACACCGCCGCTGTTTGACTCGGGGGCCGGGCAGACGCACGTAGTAACAGTCACGTGTTTTCATACCAACGAGCTAATGTGTCCAGGTTATAACCCTGTTGTCAATAAACACACGTGGACTGAAGCTAAATTGTCCACTGTCCACTGCAGCATGTGAATGCAATGAAAATAATACAATTTGAGCCAACCAGCTGTTAAAATGTTGTCCAGGTTAATGTTTTGGCCATTAAAGGCTCTTCATTTCAAGATTTCAACTGTGATCGGGCTTTAAACAGGTGGCTGACCTGTTCAGATGGGTGTAACTGCTACTGGTCAAATAATGTGAAATAGCATTTAATTTTACATGTATGCAATGCCATTTAAATGTAATTATAGATAATAATAATAATAATAATAATAATAATAATAAATACTGTGTAGTGTTGTAAATAGTCAACGGGAAGAATTTTAGTAAGATATAAGCCATGAGCACTACACAGCCAGAAAAAAACCTAGGCAGGACAAGTAAAAATATTGGGGCAAGTAGATTTGAGAAGTCGGGCAAGTAGAAAAAAACCTTAACGTTGAACCCTGCATGTGTTGAGCTGCTGCCGCTTAAGGTTAGACGGCACTGTACATAGAGCGGTTCTGCTCGTTAGTAATAAATTCTAATGTTGGATGTTCACTCCTTCACACAGATGAGTATAGAAAAATATTTTCAACGGCCGAAAAGGGCTCGACTTGGAGAGGAGGTAGGCCTACAGTCCGGACCACAGGTGCGACCTGTTCAGCAGCAGCAGGAGGAGGAGGAGGTTGACTGACTGTGGCAGGACACCTCTGCCTCTGTTTCACTTCATGTTGCTGGTAAATAATATGGTTGTAGTAGTAGGCTAAAGTTAAATTATTTAGTATTCACTAATGAAAGGGGCAGAGCTATAAGAGACATTTTAGCTTTTATATTTTATAAGATATATTTTTTGTAAGAACCACAATTAATAAATATATTTCAGTGAATCACTAATTGTTCAAATCTGTACATAAAATGTTGTAATTATATTCCAACTCCTCGTTCTTCTTGGTCATCGCCGCTGCCGCCGCCACCCCCCGACCACACCACCACAAATAGATGCCTGTCCTGTGGGAAACACTGTAATGACAAAGTAAACACATCAGCTTTCACACTGCAACGTCCATAAATGCATTATTCTCAGTGTTGGGTTAGTTACTGAAAACCAGTAACAAGTTACAGTTACTAGTTACTTTATTTCAAAAGTAACTCAGTTACTAACTCAGTTACTTACACCAAAAAGTAATGCGTTTCTGTGAAACCCCATTATTGCCCTTTTAGCCTTCATGTCAGTACTGTTATTGCACTGGAGAACAATACAATCTGTTGATCAACTTGACTTTGCTTTGTGATTTGCATCACTGAACTCAGAAAGCAATGTGGTCTACATACAACACACAAAGACAAAGATATGTTTCAAAGGGCCAATTTATTTCAGGCCAGAACAAATTGACAAAACTATTTTAAATAGCTGCAATATAATGGCACTTTAACTTTAACTTTAAGTAGATAGGATCTTTGATCCAAGACACAACTTTTCTTTGTGCTTGACAAAAGAAAAGTATTGAGAATGTCTCCATGTTAAGAAACTCGACTTCTGGCTCCGCCATGATGTCTTGTTAGTTGTTATGAGAGTAGCGTATATGTGTGTGTGTGTGTGTGGCCCTTTAAGATATGACAGCATGTGAGGCGAGTGACGTCAGTGAGTGAGTGGGCGAGAGAGGTGAGGGAGTGCAGGTGCTCTAGCTTGGTGGATGGCTGCGTCCAATAAAGTCACAAAGTTGCAACAAACCGCCGGCCTCGTCATTCACCCTCAGCTGTAAAGACCCACTTCCGGGTAAAGTGAAGGTTGTTGTTAGCCCCGAAGTACATAGGCCCTGGAGGAACGTCTCCCCTGCGCCCCTCATCTACGGTCTGGGAGCACCCCCCGTCCCCCGCCCCCACCCACACAAAGCACACCTTTTCTTTTCCGACACCGCAGCGCTGCAATAAAACTCACTCAGATCTTCCGTTTCTAGACGATACTACATACAAAATAACGTAAAATAACGCAGTAACCCATCATGTAGTAATGGTAACTGAGTTACTAAAATATAAAAAATAACGCGTTAGATTACTAGTTATTACCGAAAATAACGGCGTTACCGTAACATGTTACTTTGTAACGCGTTAGTCCCAACACTGATTATTCTGCCCTCGCTACTCGTCTCCAGCGTGTGCAGCTGGACAGATAGTTAACAGCGTGAAGAAATTTGGATGTTTCTTTTGAAAGTCATTCTTCAAGTTATGTTTCTTTGAGACTGTTTACTTAATTACAAAGTGAACGCATCAGCTTTCACACTGCAATGTCCATAAATGCATTATTCTGCCCTCGCTACTCGTCTCTAGCATGTGCAGCTGGACAGATAGTTAACAGCGTGAAGAAATTTGGATGTTTCTTTTGAAAGTCCTTCTTCAAGTTATGTTTCTTTGAGACTGTGTTTACTTAATTACAAAGTGAACGCATCAGCTTTCACACTGCAATGTCCATAAATGCATTACTCTGCCCTCGCTACTCGTTTCCAGCGTGTGCAGCAGGACAGATAGTTAACAGCGTGAAGAAATTTGGATATTTCTTTTGAAAGTCCTTCCTCAGGTTATGTTTCTTTGAGACTGTTTAGTTCATTACAAAGTAAACACATCAGCTTTCACACTGCAATGTCCATAAATTCATTATTCTGCCCTTGCCACTTGTTTCCAGGGTGTGCAGCTGGACAGATAGTTAACAGCGTGAAGAAATTTGGATATTTCTTTTGAAAGTCCTTCCTCAGGTTATGTTTCTTTGAGACTGTTTAGTTCATTACAAAGTAAACACATCAGCTTTCAAACGGCAATGTCCATAAATTCATTATTCTGCCCTCGCTACTCGTCTCCAGCGTGTGCAGCTGGACAGATAGTTAACAGCGTGAAGAAATTTGGATGTTTCTTTTGAAAGTCCTTCTTCAAGTTATATTTCTTTGAGACTGTTTACTTAATTACGAAGTGAACGCATCAGCTTTCACACTGCAATGTCCATAAATTCATTACTCTGCCCTCGCTACTCGTTTCCAGCGTGTGCAGCAGGACAGATAGTTAACAGCGTGAAGAAATTTGGATATTTCTTTTGAAAGTCCTTCCTCAGGTTATGTTTCTTTGAGACTGTTTAGTTCATTACAAAGTAAACACATCAGCTTTCACTCTGCAATGTCCGTAAATTCATTATTCTGCCCTTGCCACTTGTTTCCAGGGTGTGCAGCTGGACAGATAGTTAACAGCGTGAAGAAATTTGGATATTTCTTTTGAAAGTCCTTCCTCAGGTTATGTTTCTTTGAGACTGTTTAGTTCATTACAAAGTAAACACATCAGCTTTCAAACGGCAATGTCCATAAATTCATTATTCTGCCCTCGCTACTCGTCTCCAGCGTGTGCAGCTGGACAGATAGTTAGTTAACAGCGTGAAGAAATTTGGATGTTTCTTTTGAAAGTCCTTCTTCAAGTTATATTTGTTTGAGACTGTTTACTTAATTACGAAGTGAACGCATCAGCTTTCACACTGCAATGTCCATAAATTCATTACTCTGCCCTCGCTACTCGTTTCCAGCGTGTGCAGCTGGACAGATAGTTAACAGCATGAAGAAACAAACATTATGAATACACTTAAAGATACACTTTGTTTCAGGTTTGTGTTGAAGTCACAAAGCTTATTAATATTATCACTATTATCAAAGTTTGAGCCTTTTCTCGATTAGCGCGCTAGTTTCCAGCTAGCGATTAGCTGTGCTAGCCAGCGATTAGCAGTGATATACTGTATTATTTGAATATCTTATTATTGCACAATAACAAGGTACCTTTTAGAGATGGTTATAATTACAACACAGTTTTAAAGAAGATACGTAAGTAGGACAGGGGTGTCCAAATTTTTTCCACCAATGAGTGCATTCGGAGGCCATTTTGATTATTTTTTTAGTTTTGTAAAAATGAATACTAAAAACTAAAAATATATATTCAAAGACATACTTTGTTTAAGTTTTGTATTGCAGGTTTCAAAGGCTATTATTATTATTATTTACTAGTATCAAAATTTCCATCCATTTTCTACCGCTTGTCCCTTTCGGGGTCGCGGGAGTATCAACATTTATTTTTCTCAATTAGCACTCCATGCTAGCTAGCGATTAGCGGCGGTGTACTATATTACATGAATTTCTTAGTGTTTCACAATAACAAGGTACTTTTAAAACGTGATTTTTTACAAGATATGTAAGTAGGACAAACTTTTTCCTAGTCAAAGCATCCGGGGGCCATATTGATACTTTTATTATTATTATTATTATTTTTTAAACTTTTATAAAAATATTTAAAGACAAAACTTTGTGGCGTGAGTTGCAAAAGCTATAATTATTAGTATCTGCAACGATTAGTCGACAATAAAATTTGTCGCCGACAATTATATTTGCCGACTAGTAGTCGTGACGTCATCACTCGGGTTTTCCCGGCCGGAAGTAGGTCACAGCCTACAGGCTAACATGTAAAGTGTGAGGATATTTCCTCTTATTCTTGTTTAAAAACATGAATACCTTGCCCATTTTGCAAAGCGGACCTTGTTTTAACGACAGTACATCTGTGATGCGTCAACATTTAAAGCGGGGACATGACGTCGGACATTTGGAAGGAGGATGCGGTCTCAAACTCGGTAAGTGTTAGCTTCTACCTTGCTAGCCAGCTAAGAAGAGTGAGACAAAGTTGCGTGAAAAATGACTTTTATTAGCATTTTTAGACAAAGTCAGCCAGCTAAAAGTGGTCTACATCGATTCAAGGACGTTTTAAATCAGTGTCAATTTGCAATGTCTTAAAAAAAAAGGCACTTAACAAACGTAAACCGCGCATGCGCACAAACACAGACAAGCACCAATGAGGAAGTATCATAAGATTAAATAGCCAACATTTTAAGAATGAATCCAAGATAAAAGTCTACACATTGAGTCTATTAAAGTGCTAAAACTGCCAAGAGTTAATCAATAGTCAATATACCAGTGTGCAGCTTTTTAAACATCACTAAATGATTTTACATTTTGTGTTTGTTCCATTGCTGCCATTTTAACTGTTTTTTAATACATAAACAAGGTTAATTGTTTTTTTTTTTTTTTTTTTTTTACAACATTGCCTTTCCTTTCTTTTAAATGGACAACATTTTATTAGTCATTTTTTATTAGTTTTCTAACATCTGAATGAGCAGCACACTTACAGTCAAAATAAATATTTATGAATTAATTAGTCATCTTTGTTGTTAGTAATCAATAATCAATATACCAGTGTGTGGCTTTTTAGACATCACAAAATGCTTTTCTTTTTGAGGAAGTTTAATTGATTTGTTTTCCTTGCTACCATTTTAACAGTTTTTAAAAAATACATAAACAAGGTTAATTTTTTTTTTTTTTTTTTTTGGAGCACTTTGCCTTTCATTTCTTTTAAATTCACATTTATTCGGCATTTTATTTGTTGTAACATCTGAATGAGCAGCACACTTACAGTCAAAATAAATATTTATGAATTAATTGGTCATCTTTGTTGTTAGTAATCAATAATCAATATACCAGTGTGCGGCTTTTTAAACATCACAAAATGCTTTTCTTTTTGAGGAAGTTTAATTGATTTGTTTTCCTTGCTACCATTTTAACAGTTTTAAAAAAAATACATAAACAAGGTTAATTGTTTTTAAAAAAAAATTTTTTTTAGCACTTTGCCTTTCGTTTCTTTTAAATTCACATTTATTCGGCATTTTAATTGTTGTAACATCTGAATGAGCAGCACATTTACAGTCAAAATAAATATTTATTAATTAATTAGTCATCTTTGTTGTTAGTAATCAATAATCAATATACCAGTGTGTGGCTTTTTAAACATCACAAAATGATGTTTGATTTTGTTTGTTTTCCTTGCTGCCATTGTTACTGGTTTTTTTTATACAAAAACAAGGTAAATATTATTATAATATTTTTTTTAGCACTTTTGCCTTTCGTTTCTTTTAAATTGACATTTTTTCTGCATTTTAATTGTTTGTAACATCTGAATGAGCAGCACAGTTACAGTAAAAATACATATGTATGAATGAATTAGAAAGCGCATGCCTGGAAAAATTAGAGGCATTAAATACGCGTACGTTTTATTATCCGATTATTCGACTGATCGTTAAGATAATCGTTGACTCATCGTTAATTGCAGCCCTATTTTTTGCGGTGCTCCAAAACACGACGTTCATGCTATTAACCGAGTGTTTTCTCAGCGTGTGACCATCGCTCTGCACCGAGGGTCAGTCGGGTGTTCAGCTCCACTCCCCCCACCCCCACTCTCCATTTTTTTTCTTTCCCTTAAACTGCGGGCCCCCGACTGCGTTAATGATATATGACAGAAATTTCCTTGTGCTGGTTCAGTGGCAAGAAAGGTCCTGGCTAGTCCATATCAATCCATCTGACTTATGTTCCCATGTCTTGAATTACCGCTTGATGGAAACCTGCTGCGGGCTTCTCTTGCCAATTGAAATCAGATCTCCTCCACAGCCTGGTGTGATATTGATCCATATTCAACACCCAGGCTGCTAATCGATCACTATTGATTTACAATAAAAAACCCTCCTCTGCTTGTTCAGCAGTGCGGTCGATGCTTTAAAGCAGGGAGAAGGAGAGAGGGAGAAAAAACGAGTGGGAAGGGAGAATTGGAAAGGAAAAAAAAGAAGAAGCGGCGGCCGTGTGAGGAAATGTGTCATTTCATTATAGACGGGTGACGGCGGGGGTATGAGGTTTAAGTGGGCAAGCCTTGACCACGCCGGCAAGTGAGCGATGATGCGAGGCCGCCGTGTGAGACAAAGCAATAAAAAAACAGTTTTTACAAGATGACACTTCTATCAGGTCTGTGTCTCATTTCCTAACCTTCCGCGGCGGCCAGTGTTCGTAATAATGCCGTCATATCATAAACTTTTACTAGTAACGAGTAATCTAATGGATTACTTTCCGGTCCGTTACGAGGCCGTTAGTGATAGCTTCATGTAACGAAGCCTTTGATGTGGTTTTAAGTCGACAACAAGACAGCGGCATAACTCGATATCACACAGGAAGAGGCAACATGGCAACATTAAACAACAAATCAATGAAGAAAGTGATAAACTTGCCATCCAAACAATACCCCGTTTGTTGACAAGAAGATATGACAGCCGTGGAAGCACATTCGATCAATTCGATCTCTTTATTAAGCAGAATCCGGGGAAAAGGTTCAAAAGATCTAACAAACCTAGCTCCGTTGAAACCCTCGATGACGTCACACGTCGCTAGGCAACAAGCCCCGCCTTTTACAAGCACAGACTCCGCACATTCTGCTCTTATTTAAATTATTTTCTTTAATATAACATAAATTACTTTCCCTAGTAATTACATTTATTCAAGAGTAGTTGTATTAGTAACTCAATCACTTTTTTGGTAAAGTAACGAGTAATCTAATACAATTCCGTTAGCGATAGCTTGATCTAACGTGTCACGCTGCTTTTGGCTTTTGATGTGGTTTTAAGTCGACAACAAGACAGCGTCATGACTTGATATCACATAGGAAGAGGCAACTCAATGGGATTAAAAAACAACAAATCAATGAATAAAGTGATAAACTTGCCATCCAAACAATACCCCGTTTGTTGACAAGAAGATATGACAGCCGTGGAAGCACATTCGATCAATTCGATCTCTTTATTAAGCGGAGTCCGGGGAAAAGGTTCAAAAGATCTAACAAACCTAGCTCCGTTGAAACCCTCGATGACGTCACACGTCGCTAGGCAACAAGCCCCGCCTTTTACAAGCACAGACTCCGCACATTCTGCTCTTATTTCAATTATTTTCTTTAATATAACATAACTTACTTTCCCTAGTAATTAGTTACGTTTATTCAAGAGTAGTTGTATTAGTAACTCAATCCCTTTTTTGGTAAAGTAACGAGTAATCTAATACAACTCCGTTAGCGATAGCGTGATGTAACGTGTCACGCTGCTTTTGATGTGGTTTTAAGTCGACAACAAGACAGCGTCATGACTTGATATCACGCAGGAAGAGGCAACTCAATGGGATTAAAGAACAACAAATCAATGAATAAAGTGATAAACTTGCCATCCAAACAATACCCCGTTTGTTGACAAGAAGATATGACAGCCGTGAAAGCACAATCAATCAATTCGATCTCTTTATTAAGCAGAATTCGGGGAAAAGGTTCAAACGACCTAACAAACCTAGCTCCGTTGAAACCCTCGATGACGTCACACGTCGCTAGGCAACAAGCCCCGCCTTTTACAAGCACAGACTCCGCACATTCTGCTCTTATTTCAATTATTTTCTTTAATATAACATAAATTACTTTCCCTAGTAATTAGTTACATTTATTCAAGAGTAGTTGTATTAGTAACTCAATCACTTTTTTGGTAAAGTAACGAGTAATCTAATACAACTCCGTTAGCGATAGCGTGACGTAACGTGTCACGCTGCTTTTGATGTGGTTTTAAGTCGACAGCAAGACAGCGTCATGACTTGACACAGGAAGAGGCAACTCAATGGGATTAAAGAACAACAAATCAATGAATAAAGTGATAAACTTGCCATCCAAACAATACCCCGTTTGTTGACAAGAAGATATGACAGCCGTGGAAGCACATTCGATCAATTCGATCTCTTTATTAAGCAGAGTCCGGGGAAAAGGTTCAAAAGATCTAACAAACCTAGCTCCGTTGAAACCCTCGATGACGTCACACGTCGCTAGGCAACAAGCCCCGCCTTTTACAAGCACAGACTCCGCACATTCTGCTCTTATTTCAATTATTTTCTTTAATATAACATAAATTACTTTCCCTAGTAATTAGTTACGTTTATTCAAGAGTAGTTGTATTAGTAACTCAATCACTTTTTTGGTAAAGTAACGAGTAATCTAATACAACTCCGTTAGCGATAGCGTGATGTAACGTGTCACGCTGCTTTTGGCTTTTGATGTGGTTTTAAGTCGACAACAAGACAGCGTCATGACTTGATATCACGCAGGAAGAGGCAACTCAATGGGATTAAAGAACAACAAATCAATGAATAAAGTGATAAACTTGCCATCCAAACAATACCCCGTTTGTTGACAAGAAGATATGACAGCCGTGGAAGCACAATCAATCAATTCGATCTCTTTATTAAGCAGAATCGGGGGAAAAGGTTCAAACGACCTAACAAACCTAGCTCCGTTGAAACCCTCGATGACGTCACACGTCGCTAGGCAACAAGCCCCGCCTTTTACAAGCACAGACTCCGCACATTCTGCTCTTATTTCAATTATTTTCTTTAATATAACATAAATTACTTTCCCTAGTAATTACATTTATTCAAGAGTAGTTGTATTAGTACCTCAATCACTTTTTTGGTAAAGTAATGAGTAATCTAATAAAACTCCGTTAGCGATAGCGTGATGTAACGTGTCACGCTGCTTTTGATGTGGTTTTAAGTCGACAGCAAGACAGCGTCATGACGTGATATCACACAGGAAGAGGCAACTCAATGGGATTAAAGAACAACAAATCAATGAATAAAGTGATAAACTTGCCATCCAAACAATACCCCGTTTGTTGACAAGAAGATATGACAGCCGTGGAAGCACAATCAATCAATTTGATCTCTTTATTAAGCAGAATCCGGGGAAAAGATTCAAAAGATCTAACAAACCCAGCTCCGTATGAAACCTTCAATGACGTCACACGTCACTAGGCAACAAGCCCCGCCTTTTACAAGCACAGACTCCGCACATTCTGCTCTTATTTCAATTATTTTCTTTAATATAACATAAATTACTTTCCCTAGTAATTAATTACATTTATTCAAGAGTAGTTGTATTAGTACCTCAATCACTTTTTTGGTAAAGTAACGAGTAATCTAATACAACTCCGTTAGCGATAGCGTGATGTAACGTGTCACGCTGCTTTTGATGTGGTTTTAAGTCGACAACAAGACAGCGTCATGACTTGATATCACACAGGAAGAGGCAACTCAATGGGATTAAAGAACAACAAATCAATGAATAAAGTGATAAACTTGCCATCCAAACAATACCCCGTTTGTTGACAAGAAGATATGACAGCCGTGGAAGCACAATCAATCAATTTGATCTCTTTATTAAGCAGAATCCGGGGAAAAGGTTCAAAAGATCTAACAAACCCAGCTCCGTATGAAACCTTCAATGACGTCACACGTCACTAGGCAACAAGCCCCGCCTTTTAAAAGCACAGACTCCTCTTTTCTTTAAAATAACATATAATTGACTTTCCCTAGTAATTAATTACATTTATTCAAGAGTAGTATAAGAGTAGAAAAATCGTTTTTAATCATATTTATTTTTATATTGTTTTTATATTGGTTTTATATTTATTTTATTTTTTTTCAGTCATTGGTGGAGCTAAGGATAATTTTTGAATATTGTTTTTAATATTGTTGTGCAGCACTTGGGAAACATTTTTGTTGTTTAAAATGTGCTATATAAATAAAGTGGAATGGGGGTGCGACTTATACTCAGGAGCGACTTATGTGTGAAATTATTAACACATTAGCGTAAAATATCAAATAATATTATTTATCTCATTCACGTAAGAGACTAGACGTATAAGGTTTCTGTCACGACGTGGACTTTGGGGGGTTTGTTTTCCCGAGATGCAAGAAAAGTTGGATCGGACATGGCGTGAAGGTAGGGACATGATTTATTTTAACACTAACAAAATGAACAAACAAAAAGCGCGCACAAGGCGGAAATGCAAGCTTGACTATGAAAACAAAAACTAGCACTTGGGCAAAAACTGTGGACATGAAACAAAAGACTTACTGTGGCATGGCATGAGGAAAGCAGAGGTAGCATCAGAGTTATGCATGAATGATGTCAAGGGTAACAGCGGTATCAGAGTTATGTCGCCAGGACGACCAACAGAAAAAGACAGGCTTAAATAACAGTGACATGATTAGTGACAGGTGTGTGAGTCCGAACAGGTGAAACTAATGGTTGCTACGGTGACAAAACAAGGGAGTGAAAAAGCAGGAACCAAAAAGAGTCCAAAAACCAAACAGAACCTTAGCCAAACAAAAACATGATCAACAGACATGACAGTTTCATGGGATTTAGCGATTAGGAGTGACAGATTGTTTGGTAAACGTATAGCATGTTCTATATGTTATAGTTATTTGAATGACTCTTACCATAATATGTTACGTTAACATACCAGTTGGTTATTTATGCCTCATATAACGTACACTTATTCACTATTCTTTATTTATTTTAAATTGCCTTTCAAATGTCTATTCTTGGTGTTGGCTTTTATCAAATATATTTCCCCCAAAAATGCGACTTATATATGTTTTTTCCCTTCTTTATTATGCATTTTCGGCCGGTGCGACTTATACTCCGGAGCGATTTATAGTCCGAAAAATACGGTAATTCAATGACTTTGCTGGTAAAGTAACGAGTAACTCTGATGAATTACTTTTTGAAAAGTAATTTCCAGAACACGGACGGCGACCGCTCGCAATCGTCGTCGCTGGACCGGACCGAGGCGACCCGCTCGGTGCCGGTCCGGATCCCCTTGTATTCCCGTCACGTCTTCGGTCCTAATCTCTGGGACTTCCTTCCCCCTCGGCCGGCGCGTAAGCGTTCCCATCCAGCAGGTTCCCGGCGCCGACATCTGAAAGTGATTATCCCCAATCTCTGACATGCAGGAGTTTACAGTTATATAATGACGGGGAAAACCACATGTCCCCAGAGGCGCCCGGCATTTTTGAGATGCCTCCCCATCTGTTTTCAGCCCTCCTTTTGGGCCCGACTCCCAATGGCAAGTTGTTGTTTTTTTGAGCGGGCCGGGCTGGGAGTCATTACCAGGGGTGATAAAGCAAATCTAACGGGGTGGGATCATACAGTGCTGGTGGCGCCGCCCCCGTTGTAAGTGCCGCTTGTTTGTTTGTCCTAGAGAGGCTGGGCCGGGGGACTAATGCGGGCCCGCGGGGGCCAGCCGGGTCGGAGGCGACGGGCGAACCCGAGCCGCCTGGTGCAGCCGTGTTCTCTGGCTGCCGGCTCTCTCTTGTTTGGACTGCGACTCCGGTTTGCTTTCTTAGAGGGAAGCTGAGCCTCCGTAATCACGGCGGGGAAGGGGGGGTGGAGTGATGACATCGGTCCGCCGCGGCCTGGCCCGCTCCACCCCTGCTGCTCCTCCGCGTATTTATTTTCTCTTCTGCTCGCACCGGCGTATTATGTTCACGGCGTATGCACGCGCATGACGCGGCGTAAAGCTGCGGGCTCTGTTTTGACTAATAACGTCAGGGATTAGTGACGCGCTGACCTCACTCTCGTCTTCATTAGGCCTCCAAGCACACGCCGGGCGCTGGTCATTTGGTCAACAATTCGGGGGAAAATAAGCCTCAAGAGTCAAGCAAGATTTTAAAGGATTAACTTGTGTGTTGTGCTTTTTCTTTGGCTTTTCCCCCCATGACATACTGCAAAAACTTGGGCTCGCTGACTTCTAGTTGTCATTAAAGTAAAGCCTGTTAAGAATGTGTGGTTTTTAGCGCTGTGAGTCAGTGGGGGGTCACGATTCCAGTCAGAATCGATTCTCCATTCAAAATCAATACTTTTTTAATAACATCGGGTGCCAGTTCTATAATGAACTACATTCCTCCACATTGTAGATAAACGGCTGCGATCAATTTCTTTATTACTTTAAAGGAAAGCTGGTTTTGTTTAATAAAATTCGACCCAAACACTTAATAAAGTCAAATACAAATAGGGAAACAATAATAATAATAATAATAATAGATTTTAGTTGTAAAGGCACAACCTCAAAGTGCTCCGGTGCATTTAAAAAAACAAAAAACAAAACAACAACGCTAAAACCACAAATAGCTGCCCCCAACAAGTAAAATAAATAGTAAAAAAAAATTAAAAACTAGAACAGCATAATAACTACAACTAGCACACATATATCTAAAAGAAGGGTTTTTAAGCCTTTTTAAAAAATTGTTTTAATCATTCACAGTCTGTGTTGCCCTCAGGTGGTCAGGGAGAGCGTTCCACAGACTGGGAGCGGCTGGGCAGGGCAGATAAAAAATACAAAATCAAATAAAAAAAAAAAAAATATATATATGTGTGTATATATGTATGTGTATATCTCACAATATTATGTTAGACCCACTCGACATCCATTGCATTCGGTCTCCCCTAGAGGGGGGGGTTACCCACATATGCGGTCCTCTCCAAGGTTTCTCATAGTCATTCACATCGACGTCCCACTGGGGTGAGTTTTTCCTTGCCCTTATGTGGGCTCTGTACCGAGGATGTCGTTGTGGCTTGTGCAGCCCTTTGAGACACTTGTGATTTAGGGCTATGTAAATAAACATTGATTGATTGATTTGTATATATATGTGTATATATACATATATATGTGTATATTTATATATATATATGTGTGTGTATATATATATATATATATATATATATTTTTTTTTTTTAATATATATATATATATATATATATGTCTTAATAAGGTTATCCAAAAAATAGTGCTCGATACCGTAGTAGAGCGCAATATATGTATGTGTGGGAAAAAAATCACAAGACTATTTCATCTCTACAGGCCTGTTTCATGAGGGGGGGGTTCCCTCAATCATCAGGAGATTTTAATGGGAGCATTCACATACCATGGATTATATAGGGCACAGAGTGGGTGGGTACAGGCTGGCGTAGGGGCGTGGTGATTGGCTCATGTGTTACCTAGGAGGTGTTTCCGTCTGTGGCGGCATGCTGTTACAATTTCGCTGCGCTTGTTGAGGGATGACAGGTCTGGACGGTAAATAATAAACAGTTTTTCTTTCAAGCATAGGTTGCATCTTTTATTACCACTATTGTAAGGTGTGCTTCATCCGGCAAATTCTTGCATCCAGCACACCTTACAATAGTGGTAATAAAAGATGCAACCTATGCTTGAAAGAAAAACTGTTTATTATTTACCGTCCAGACCTGTCATCCCTCAACAAGCGCAGCGAAATTGTAACAGCATGCCGCCACAGACGGAAACACCTCCTAGGTAACACATGAGCCAATCACCACGCCCCTACGCCAGCCTGTACCCACCCACTCTGTGCCCTATATAATCCATATGAATGCTCCCATTAAAATCTCCTGATGATTGAGGAAACCCCCCCTCATGAAACAGGCCTGTAGAGATGAAATAGTCTTGTGATTTTTTTCCCACACATACATATATATATATATATATATATATATATATATATATATAACAGCTATGTGTATATAGGTATATATGTATATATATATATATATATATATATATATATATATATATATATATATATATGTATATATATATGTATATATATATATTTTTTTTTTGTATACATATATATGTATATATATATGTGTATGTATGTATGTATGTACTATGTAGATAATATTCATAGTAGTTCCGGTGCTGTACGGTGGTTAACTTCTTTTTACACTTGGGTAAAAAGGCTGGGAAAAAAACACGTGACATAACTCGCCTTAAAAGCATTTTTCATTAAAGGGTGAATATTTAGTATTTTGATATTCCTAATAGTCCCTGTGCTTTACAGTAAGTACACAGCAGGCGCAAGACGTTGATGCGACGTTGATTATACGTACGTGTCCTTTAAAACTGACTTTGAAACAACAATGCAAAATAGTTGTATTTGTGAATTGAGACAAGGTTGTTGGTTGGGAAATGACCAAAATTCAATGGTCAGAACCTGACGTTGATTAAACGTTGTGAGAAAACATGACGTTTCAACGTTATGTTTGAGTTGAGGACCTAATTCAACAAGTTCTCAATGTCTTGTGCCTGCTGGGTAACTTCTTTTTACATCCGCGTGACCATTCAACACACAAAAAAGAAGGCCAGGGGTTTCCTTCTCCACGAACCACCTTCTCGTTCTACGTTAAATTGGTATTTACAGTTTTCACCCCCTCGGTGTTAAGGCGCTTAGCTTATTTTTACACTTGCGTGACATACCGGCGCTGGAAACCCTTTGCCCTTTTTTCGCCAAATAACAGGACAGTTTTTTTACGTTATCGTCGTTGTATCATATGAAGATATTTCATGGTAAGTGTTCAATCCACCCCCCCCCCCCCCCCCCCCGGCCCCAGAACCCCTTCGCTCGTCACAACTGCCTATCTTTCCCCCCCCTGGGCTTCTCCAGCCAGATGTTTTATTCAACATCACCACTCTCTTCTGTTTTGTTACGTTATTGAAATGGCTTGTCGATTCGAATAGAGTCAACTTGGTGGGCCAATCTCATTGTAGCCAGTGGAGAGTGAAAGCCATCTCTGCGCAGTATAGACTCCCCCCAAAACACACACACACACACACACACACGAGGGGGGCAGCGAAAGTGCCTTCTCCAGATGGAGATGGCAGATACGGAGTGGGGGGAAATGTCCGGGCTATTTTCCAGGGTTTCCATAATGGCAATCTAGCCCTTGCTTGCTTATTAAGTTGTGCACACAAGGAGGAGTGCGGCGCGACCACGGAGAGCAGAGTAGATAAGGGCAGGCGAGGCGCGCTCACCTCTCTGTTGTAGGTGTCAAGCAGACCCTGTCGGACAAAATCACGGGTCATGCGGGTAGATGATTGTCGCCACCGGCGGGCGATAAGATTTGTTGGGGAGAGTCTACGACACAAGGGGAGGGGCTTGGGGTCAGGGAGGTCGGCTCTGAGGGGTGACGGGGGTCGAAAGGTCGCGGCCTTTCTTTTTCTTTCGGGGGGGGAGCGCGGTACCTGAGAAGCCTCACATGCCATTTCTCAGGTTCCCCTAAAAGAGGGGTCCTTAATTACATTTGCCCGAGGGCCTGTATCGTAAAAAATATTAGTATAAATGTAATAATAACAACTAGAATTTGCAATTCCGGTAGGAATGGCGTGTGAATGCCCTATGTGCTCCAGTCCCCAATTACACGTGAGTGGAACTGAAATGCTCGAATGTCCAGGGTGAGGGGAGTGTGTGGATGGTGGAACGGTTCGAATCAGTCAAGAAATGTGGTTTCTGGAGAGGTTTGTATATTGGCCATTCATTGTCAATGGGGGAGAAATTCCTGGAAAACAGGGAATTTTGGTAAAGGGACAACATGTTTTGCGTTCGATATATGTGAAGAGTAGTGTGTGGATGTTGGAACGGTTCGAATCGGTTGAGAAATGTGGTTTATGGAGAGGTTTGTATATTGTCCATTCATTGTCAATGGGGGAGAAATTCCTGGAAAACAGGGAATTTTGGTAAAGGGACAACATGTTTTGCGTTCGATATATGTGAAGAGTAGTGTGTGGATGTTGGGACGGTTCGAATCGGTCGAGAAATGTGGTTTCTGGAGAGGTTTGTATATTGTCCATTCATTGTCAATGGGGGAGAAATTCCTGGAAAACAGGGAATTTTCGTAAAGGGACAACATGTTTTGCGTTCAATATATGTGAAGAGTAGTGTGTGGATGTTGGAACGGTTCGAATCAGTCAAGAAATGTGGTTTCTGGAGAGGTTTGTATATTGGCCATTCATTGTCAATGGGGGAGAAATTCCTGGTAATCAGGGAATTTTCAGAATCGTGGGATTTTGGGGAAAACCAGGAATTTTTGAAAATATAGAAAATAGCACACTTGTCCTAGATGATATTAATGTGTTGGTGTTGCAATTTTTGGAGTCCGTTGACAAATGTTGATGTAGTAACAGTTTCAAATGGGTATTTCGGAATTCCTGGAATTTCGGCAAAATCGGGATTTTGTACAAAAAGAAAAATTATTGTTTTGTTGTCCCAATTAAGAAGAATGTTTTGAAGGTTGAATGGACAAAAACAGTGGAAAAATGTGGACTGTGAAAACTTTCCAGGAAGAGGTGAAAATAGGGCTTTGGAAAACCGGGAATTCTGGGAATTCCTGGAACTTTGTTGAACTTGGAAAATGGTAGTTTGATTGTGTGGGTGGTGGAACGGTTCAAATCGATTGAGAAACGTGGGATATGGAGTCGATTGTATATTTCACATTCATTGCCAATGGGGAGAAAATTACCAGGAAAAAACGGGAATTTTGGGAAAGGGACAACATGTTTTGCGTACGCTATATGTGAAGAGTAGTGTGTGTGGATGATAGAAAGGTCGGAATCGGGTAAAAAAAAAATAGCACAGAATTTTGGAATTGTCTAACTCTGAATACGTTTCATAGAAATTTGGGAATTTTGGGAAAAAGGGAAATTTTTGTAAATATAGATAATACCACAATTGTCCTAGATGATTGTTGCAATTTTTGGAATTGGTTGAAAAATGTTGACGTAGTTACAGTTTGAATTTAAATGGGTATTTCGGAATTCCTGGAATTTCAGCAAAACCTGGAATTTGGACGAAAATAAAAATCGTAGTTTTGCTTTCATTATTTAGCTGACGTTTGAATCAGGCTCTCCAAAGCAGTGTTTTTCAACCACTGTGCCGCGGCACACTAGTGTGCCGTGAGATACAGTCTGGTGTGCCGTGGGAGATGATCTAATTTCACCTATTTGGGTTAAAAATATTTTTTACAAAGCAGTAATTATAGTCTGCAAATGATGTGTTGTTGTTGAGTGTCGGTGTAATATTCTTCCATATCAGTAGGTGGCAGCAGGTAGCTAATTGCTTTGTAGATGTCGGAAACAGCGGAAGGCAGTGCGCAGGTAAAAAAGTATCTAATGCTTAAACCAAAAATAAACAAAAGGTGAGTGCCCCTAAGAAAAGGCATTGAAGCTTAGGGAAGGCTATGCAGAACAAAACTAAAACCGAACTGGCTACAAAGTAAACAAAAACAGGATGCTGGACGACAGCAAAGACTTACTGTGGAGCAAAGACGCCGTCCACAATGTACATCCGAACATGACATGACAGTCAACAATGTCCCCACAAAGAAGGATAAAAACAACTAAAATCTTCTTGATTGCTAAAACAAAGTAGATGCGAGAAATATCGCTCAAAGGAAAACATAAAACTGCTACAGGAAAATACCAAAAAAAGAGAAAAAGCCACCAAAAAAGGAGCGCAAGACAAGTCCAAATGAGTCGGGGTGTGATGTGACAGGTGGTGACAGTTAGGGCTGCAGCTAACGATTATTTTTCTATCGATTAATCTATAGATTATTTTTTCGATTAATCGGTTAATCTATAGATTATTTTTTCGATTAATCTATAGATTATTTTTCCTTTTACCGATTTTTTTTATTTTATTTAAAATGAAGAGGAAAAAATAAATGTAGGCCAGTTTTTTCAAAAGGCATGGCTTTTATTTACAAAAAAAAAAGTATGGCCACTCAGTCAACATTGACAACAACATGACAAAATATTCTGTAACAATGTAAACATTTAAAACTTTTAACATTTAACAAAGTTAAAAGTAGCTTATTTGCTTTTTAATGTGCAAATATAAAAGTAAACATCCAGTGCAAATCTTAATATTCTGGAATAGTATAAGCATTTCAAAAGTAAAAGTATTGCTTATTTTGCTTTAAAATGTGCAAAAATAAAGATAAACATCCAATACAAAAAAGTGCAAAACGGAAATATTCTGTAACAAGTGTAAACATTTCAACAAAAGTAAAAGTATTGCTTATTTGCTAAAATGTGCAAAAATAAAGCTAAACATCCAATACAAAAAAGTGTACAGTGTAAACATTTCAACAAAAGTAAAAGTATTGCTTATTTTGCTTAATAACACAACAATGATCGTATGATTAAAGTGAAAGTGAATTGTTGGTTTGTACATAGTATATGTAACTGTTAATGTTGTAAAAGGTATTTGCACAACTAATTAACGTTAGCGTTTGTGACACGTCTTGTGCCGTGGGGTTCTTTCAGGACCGACAGACTGAACGCCAGACGGCTTTGCCAGGTTTACAATCTTTTAATTTTACACAAAGTCTTTTCTCTTCCAACTGCGCGGCTCGCGCACCTGGGCACGATTGCGGCGTCGCTCCCGGCGCGCCCCGCCTCGCCGCTCGCTCGCCGCCGCCGCCTCTCCACAGCGTTAAAGAGGAGCGCGTCTTTGTAAACACTGAACAGGCACGCCAAACGCGCCTCTCAGAGCGAAACGGTGCTTTAGTTTATGAATTTACAACGCAGATACAAATGACACATTCATGTTTTTGTGTAATAATGACAACGTATACGCACGCGGACGATTGACTTGTTGATGGTGATGGCAAGAACGCTGTCGGGGGTTTTCTTTTCAAATGTTCCTTCATAGCCGTTGTGCTGCTATGATAGGTCATTTCCGCTCGACACAGTGTGCATACAACAACATTATTAGGCCGTTTATTGAAATACTCCCACACTTTTGACGACTTTTGGCGTGCTTTTTTCCCCTCGCTCGCATCGTCTGCTTTGCGCTCCGCCATGACAGTAAAGTAGAGTGACGTAAATATGCGACGCGCCGACGCACAAAAACGGCGTCGACGTATTTACGTAACCGATGACGTCGACTACGTCGACGCGTCGTTTCAGCCTTAGTGACAGTACACCTACTTTGAGACAAGAGCTATAGTGATGCATGCTTGGTTATGCTTTAAAGTCATATCCAAAAACGATTTTTTTCTGTCAACTGAGTTTAGTTTATTAATGATGTCTGCCGGTGGTGTGCCTCCGCATTTTTTCAACGCAAAAAATGTGTCTTGGCTCAAAAAAGGTTGAAAAACACTGCTCTAAAGTCTCTCATTGGGCCCGCGGGCCACCTATTGAGGACCCTCGCCCTAAAAGGAGGGCGGGGGTCGCCCACGAGGGCGATCTATCAGCGGCTGCAGCTACTGCGGCTAAGCAGAGTGAGACGGATAGGCGGGAGTCCCTCATACGTAACAGTGGCAGCTTTAGGACCACCACGCTGAGTGTTATGGATGCTTGACATTGACCTGCTGTACAGCGGCGGCGTATTCATCACCGCTTAAGCACAATGCTCCGTTTGTACGCGCTGGACTAACACTAGTCCCCCCCCCCCCCAGTCCTCGCACTGCACACCCGTAATCTCCCAAAGATAAGAAGAGCGCTGTGGCTCTTCTAGGTTTTCTTTTGTTTGGGTGCAACTAACTTCCTGTCGTCACTTTTTCTTCTTCTTGTCAAATTAGCGCGTATTCCTTCATGGCAGCTTAGATATTTTTCCACAAAATTAAAAAAACCTTAAAATTTTCCTCCTCAAAAGTGACAAGGAAACTTTAACACAGCAAATTGTTGTTTTTTTTCTGAATAGTTAAAGTGTGATGAGAAGTCACTTAGAAAGCTCATAGCTGCTCAGAAATAAATGCAATTCATCATTTATATGGACAATATGAGGTGGCGACTTGTCCAGGGTGTACCCAGCCTTCCGCCCGAATGCAGCTGAGATAGGCTCCAGCACCCCACGCCACCACGAGAAGGACAAGCGGTAGAAAAAATGGATAGGTATACAAAATATGTACAGTATATAGAAAACTAGAAAACGCATCTTCTTATCTGTGGCTCAATAAAGCAACAACAACACCGGAAATGTGTCCCGCGAAAAACCGTCCGACCGGAACCCTCTAATAACTAAAGTTCCGTGGGTGAATTACCGTATTTTCCGGACTATAAGGCGCACCTAAAAATGTTTTTCTTCAAAACTCGACAATGCGCATTCTAACCCATTATTCTGGTTTTGCTTACCCACCTCGAAGCTATTTTATTTGGTATAGTAGATGGCAGTCAAACATAAGAGATACGTGTAGACTGCACTATGATGACAATATGACTCAAGTAAACAACGCTAAAAATGTTTATGTTTCATTGAAAATATATAGATAATTACAAACGGCACACCGGAAATGTGTCCCGTGAAAAACCGTCCGACTGGAACCCTCTAATAACTAAAGTTCTGTGGGTGAATTACCGTATTTTCCGGTCATTTTCTGTTTTTTTCCGGGACTCCTGATGACATTTTGAGACATCTCCTACAACTACAGCACCAATATTGTGCTGCTGAAGCAAATCAGTTTTTAAAATTTTTGTGTAACCCTTACGACATTTTAGCGAAAAAAAAGTTTTTATAAAATATGCATTTTCTGCCATTTTCGGGTTTTATCGGGACTCCTGATGAGGTTTTGAGACATCTCCTACAACTACACCACCAGTATTGTGCTGCTGAAGCAAGTCCGTTTTTTTTTTACATTTTTGTGTAAGGGTCCCCCCTTACGACATTTTAGCGGATTTTTTTCCCCAAAAAATATGCATTTTCTGCCATTTTTGGGTTTTTTTGGGACTCCTGGTGACGTTTTGAGACATCTCCTACAACCACACCACCAATATTGTGCTGCTGAAGCAAATCCGTTTTTTTTTACATTTTTGTGTAAAAAAAAGTTTTCTAAAAATATGCATTTTCTGCCATTTTTGTTTTTTTTGGGACTCCTGGTGACATTTTGAGACATCTCCTATAACTACACCACCAATATTGTGCTGCTGAAGCAAATCCCTTTTTTTTTTTACATTTTTGTGTCAGGGTCCCCCCCTTACGACATTTTAGCGAAAAAAAGTTTTCCAAAAATATGCATTTTTTGCCATTTTCGTTTTTTTTCGGGACTCCTGATGAGGTTTTGAGACATCTACGACTACACCACCAATATTGTGCTACTAAAGCAAGTCCGTTTTTTTTACATTTTTTTCCGACATTTTAGCGAATTTGTTGTTTTCAAAAATATACATTTTCTGCCATTTTCTGTTTTTTTTGGGACTCCTGATGAGCTTTTGAGACATCTACGACTACACCACCAATATTGTGCTGTTGAAGCAAGTCCGTTTTTCAAATTTTTGTGTAAGGGTCCTCCCTTACGATATTTTAGCGAAATTCTTTCCCCCAAAAATATGCATTTTCTGCCATTTTTGGGTTTTTTCGGGACTCCTGATGAGGTTTTGCACATCTACGACTACTCCACCAATATTGTGCTGTTGAAGCAAGTCAGTTTTTTTACATTTTTGTGTAAGGATCCCCCCTTACGACATTTTACCGAAAAAAAGTTTTTATAAAATATTCATTTTCTGCCATTTTCGGGTTTTGTCGGGACTCCTGATGAGGTTTTGAGACATCTACGACTACACCACCAATATTGTGCTGTTGAAGCAAGTCCGTTTTTCAAATTTTTGTGTAAGGGTCTCCCCTTACGACATTTTAGCAAAAAAAAGTTTTCCAAAAATATGCATTTTTTTTGCCATTTTCGTTTTTTTTTGGGACTCCTGATGAGGTTTTGAGACATCTACGACTACACCACCAATATTATGCTGTTGAAGCAAGTCATTTTTTTTACATTTTTGTGTAAGGGTCCCCCCTTACGACATTTTAGCGAAAAAAAGTTTTTATAAAATATTAATTTTCTGCCATTTTCGGGTTTTGTCGGGACTCCTGATGAGCTTTTGAGACATCTACAACTACACCACCAATATTGTGCTGTTGAAGCAAGTCCGTTTTTCAAATTTTTGTGTAAGGGTCCTCCCTTACGACATTTTACCGAAAAAAAGTTTTTATAAAATATTCATTTTCTGCCATTTTTGGGTTTTGTCGGGACTCCTGATGAGGTTTTGAGACATCTACGACTACACCACCAATATTGTGCTGTTGAAGCAAGTCCGTTTTTCAAATTTTTGTGTAAGGTCCCCCCCTTACGACATTTTAGCGAAAAAAAGTTTTTATAAAATATTCATTTTCTGCCATTTTCGGGTTTTGTCGGGACTCCTGATGAGCTTTTGACACATCTACAACTACACCACCAATATTGTGCTGTTGAAGCAAGTCCGTTTTTCAAATTTTTGTGTAAGCGTCCTCCCTTACGATATTTTAGTGAAAAACAGTTTTTCCAAAAATATGCATTTTCTGCCATTTTTGGGTTTTTTCGGGACTCCTGATGAGGTTTTGCACATCTACGACTACTCCACCAATATTGTGCTGTTGAAGCAAGTCAGTTTTTTTACATTTTTGTGTAAGGATCCCCCCTTACGACATTTTACCGAAAAAAAGTTTTTATAAAATATTCATTTTCTGCCATTTTCGGGTTTTGTCGGGACTCCTGATGAGGTTTTGAGACATCTACGACTACACCACCAATATTGTGCTGTTGAAGCAAGTCCGTTTTTCAAATTTTTGTGTAAGGGTCTCCCCTTACGACATTTTAGCAAAAAAAAGTTTTCCAAAAATATGCATTTTTTTTGCCATTTTCGTTTTTTTTTGGGACTCCTGATGAGGTTTTGAGACATCTACGACTACACCACCAATATTATGCTGTTGAAGCAAGTCATTTTTTTTACATTTTTGTGTAAGGGTCCCCCCTTACGACATTTTAGCGAAAAAAAGTTTTTATAAAATATTAATTTTCTGCCATTTTCGGGTTTTGTCGGGACTCCTGATGAGCTTTTGAGACATCTACAACTACACCACCAATATTGTGCTGTTGAAGCAAGTCCGTTTTTCAAATTTTTGTGTAAGGGTCCCTCCCCCCTTACGACATTTTAGCAAAAAAAAGTTTTCCAAAAATATGCATTTTTTTGCCATTTTCGTTTTTTTTCGGGACTCCTGATGAGGTTTTGAGACATCTACGACTACACCACCAATATTGTGCTGTTGAAGCAAGTCCGTTTTTCAAATTTTTGTGTAAGCGTCCTCCCTTACGATATTTTAGCGAAATTTTTTTCCCCAAAAATATGCATTTTCTGCCATTTTTGGTTTTTTTCGGGACTCCTGATGAGGTTTTGCACATCTACGACTACACCACCAATATTGTGCTGTTGAAGCAAGTCAGTTTTTTTTACATTTTTGTCTAAGGATCCCCCCTTACGACATTTTACCGAAAAAAAGTTTTTATAAAATATTCATTTTCTGCCATTTTCGGGTTTTGTCGGGACTCCTGATGAGCTTTTGAGACATCTACAACTACACCACCAATATTGTGCTGTTGAAGCAAGTCCGTTTTTCAAATTTTTGTGTAAGGGTCCTCCCTTACGATATTTTAGCTAATTTTTTTTTTCCAAAAATATGCATTTTCTGCCATTTTTGGGTTTTTTCGGGACTCCTGATGAGGTTTTGCACATCTACGACTACACCACCAATATTGTGCTGTTGAAGCATGTCAGTTTTTTTACATTTTTGTGTAAGGTCCCCCCTTACGACATTTTAGCGAAAAAAAGTTTTTATAAAATATTCATTTTCTGCCATTTTCGGGTTTTGTCAGGACTCCTGATGAGCTTTTGAGACATCTCCTACAACTACACCACCAATATTGTGCTGCTGAAGCAAATCCGTTTTTTTTTTACATTTTTGTGTAAGGGTCCTCCCTTACGATATTTTAGCGAATTTTTTTTCCCCAAAAATATGCATTTTCTGCCATTTTTGGGTTTTTTCGGGACTCCTGATGAGGTTTTGCACATCTACGACTACACCACCAATATTGTGCTGTTGAAGCAAGTCAGTTTTTTTACATATTTGTATAAGGTCCCCTCTTACGACATTTTACCGAAAAAAAGTTTTTATAAAATATTCATTTTCTGCCATTTTCGGGTTTTGTCGGGACTCCTGATGAGGTTTTGAGACATCTACGACTACACCACCAATATTGTGCTGTTGAAGCAAGTCCGTTTTTCAAATTTTTGTGTAAGGGTCCTCCCTTACGATATTTTAGCGAATTTTTTTTCCCCAAAAATATGCATTTTCTGCCATTTTTGGGTTTTTTCGGGACTCCTGATGAGGTTTTGCACATCTACGACTACACCACCAATATTGTGCTGTTGAAGCAAGTCAGTTTTTTTACATTTTTGTGTAAGGATCCCCCCTTACGACATTTTACCGAAAAAAAGTTTTTATAAAATATTCATTTTCTGCCATTTTCGGGTTTTGTCGGGACTCCTGATGAGGTTTTGAGACATCTCCTACAACTACAGCACCAGTATTGTGCTGCTGAAGCAAGTCCGTTTTTTTACATTTTTGTGTAAGCGCGCCTTATAGTCCGAATAATACGCTAACTGGCTTCCCAGTGCATATTTTTGGCGTTGGATCCACATTGAAGTCCTTTAGTGATGGATAGATGTCAGCGGAATAAAAAAAACGTGTCTTTTACAGGGCGTGAGTGGGCCGAGGTCGGGGTGGTGGGGGTCACAGTCAGGTTTCGCTCCGACGCAATCCAGATTGCGCATTTGGCAGCAATTTAAATTCAACATGGAAAATCCCATTTAGCATGTTCATGCACTCAGGTTGTAACTTCTCATGACCTCATGCGGGATCTTTCTTCCCCCCCGGGTGGGGAAATCATTCTGGATCCGGAGGAAAGCTCAACGCCCGGCTTTCTGTCGAGGTCCTCTCGCTCGCCGACTTTCTTGCAGGTGACAAACCTTCCTTGTTCCCCGCTTCTTGTCAGGTTTCAAATTCAGGCGAAACGCTGTCAGAGTTCTATCGAGCCGCATCCGCTTTGGAGGCGGAGGAAACGCTCTGAAGCGCACGTTTTCTCCGCAAGTGAAATATTTGTTTACAGATAGGCCTGTCATTGCCGGGAACAACAGTCGTGATTCTTCTATTATTGCTTCTTCCGCTGCTTATTTGTGTGCAAAGGTCTGGTCTACAAAGTGGCTTTTTTGTCGTCTGAGAGAAGTAAACTTCATCAGGTCGACGGCGAGGCGCGCTTCACATGTCACTCACTTGAGCTGGCTCCTAATGAAATGCCGCATACAGATTCCTGCCTGCGGGCTCGGGGGGATAAGACCGTGGTAACAGAATGAAACAAACCCCTTCCCGTCACTCGCTACAAACACACACACACACACACACAGTTACACACACACACACACACACACGCACACACTCCACCGCTTGCTGGAGAGCATCCATGTAAAGAGATCCAAATCTGCAATTTATTCAAATATTGATATTTCGACATGTCAGGAGAAAGGTGCCTTGAAATTTCCTCTGAGTACAGCTGTCAAAAAAATAGCAGGAAATATGTCAGATAATTCATAAATGGAGTGCAGCGCCGCACACTCAGTTGGGAGCGGCGTGTGGAAATGGGAAAAAGGAGAGAATATATATATATGCGTGTCAATGGAGAACAGGAGGCATAAGCAAACAGGCCATGTGTTAGCACGTGTATGTTTGCACAGTGTATGTTTATGCATGTGCTATGTTGTGGCTCCTACTTAGACCTGTTTGTTGTCCTTTTCCACCAAGACACGGCGGTTCCCATCCCCGAGCAGCCAATGGCCGGACGTCGGACTCCATGTGGTTCGAATTAGGGCCCCCCCCCCCTCAACCCCCCGCCCCCCGAAAACTGCGAAGGACGCCTCGGATGACGCGAGGCAGCTCGCGGAGAGCAAATTCCATTCCGCTGAACGGCGGGAGGAAAGAGCTCTCCGGAATCCTCCGAGATTCTTTTTTGGCTCGGGGCCCCGCGGCGATTAAAACAGGGCGGAAACCAATAAGTCATCAGTCAACTTCGCATGAAGCCAGCAGGCGTACGACATTGATGTAACGTTGATTATATGTGCGTCACAAAGTAGTTGTATTGGTAAATTGAGACGAGGTTGGTGTCCAACCTTGGATGCACGTTGTTGGTTGGGAAATGACCAAAATTCAACGGTCAAATCAACGTCAGAACCCGACATTGCTTAAACGTTGCAAAAAAACATGTTTCAACGTTGTATTTGTGTTGTAGAATATTGGTCGGGAAATGACCAAAATTCAACGGTGAAATCAACGTCACAACCCGACATTGATTAAACGTTGCAAAAAACATGTTTCGACGTAGTATTTGTGTTGTAAATATTGGTTGGGAAATGACCAAAATTCAACGGTCAAATCAACGTCAGAACCCGACATTGCTTAAACGTTGCAAAAAAAACATGTTTCAACGTTGTATTTGTGTTGTAGAATATTGGTCGGGAAATGACCAAAATTCAACGGTCAAATCAACGTCACAACCCGACATTGATTAAACGTTGCAAAAAACATGTTTCGACGTAGTATTTGTGTTGTAAATATTGGTTGGAAAATGACCAAAATTCAACGGTCAAATCAACATCAGAACCCGACATTGATTAAACGTCAAAAAGCATGTTGTTTCAACGTTGTGTTTGTGTTGTAGAATATTGGTTGGGAAATGACCAAATTTCAACGGTCAAATCAACGTCAGAACCCGGCATTGATTAAACGTTGCAAAAAAACATGTTTCAACGTTGTATTTGTGTTGTAGAATATTGGCTGGAAAATGACCAAAATTCAACGGTCAAATTAACGTCACAACCTGACATTGAATAATAGTCGTCAAAAAGTATGTTGTTTTAACGTTGTGTTTGTGTTGTAGAATATTGGTTGGGAAATGACCAAATTTCAATGGTCAAATCAATGTCAGAACCCAACATTGATTAAACGTTGTCAAAAAGTATGTTGTTTCAACGTTTTATTTGTGTTGTAGAATATTGGTTGGGAAATGACCAAATTTCAATGTTCAAATCCATGTCATAACCTGACATTGATTAAACGTTGTCAAAAAGAATGTTGTTTCAACGTTATGTTTGTGTTGTAGAATATTGGTTGACAAATGACCAAAATTCAATGGTAAAAATCAACGTCACAACCCGACATTGAGTAAACGTTGTCAAAAAACATGTTTCGACATAGTATTTGTGTTGTAGAATATTGGTTGGGAAATGACCAAAATTCAATGGTAAAAATCAACGTCACAACCCGACATTGAGTAAACGTTGTCAAAAAACATGTTTCGACGTAGTATTTGTGTTGTAGAATATTGGTTGGGAAATGACCAAAGTTCAATGTTCAAATCAATGTCACAACCTGACATTGATTAAACGTTGTCAAAAAGAATGTTGTTTCAACGTTATGTTTGTGTTGTAGAATATTGGTTGAAAAATGACCAAAATTCAATGGTAAAAATCAACGTCACAACCTGACATTGATTGAACGTCGTCAAAAAGCATGTTGTTTCAACGCTGTATTTGTGTTGTAGAATATTGGTTGGGAAATGACCAAATTTCAATGTTCAAATCCATGTCATAACCTGACATTGATTAAACGTTGTCAAAAAGCATGTTGTTTCAACGTTATGTTTGTGTTGTAGAATATTGGTTGGGAAATGACCAAAATTCAATGGTCAAATCAACGTCACAACCTGACATTGATTAAACGTTGCAAAAAAACATGTTTCAACGTTGTATTTGTGTTGTAGAATATTGGTCGGGAAATGACCAAAATTCAACGGTCAAATCAACGTCAGAACCCGACATTGAATAATAGTCGTCAAAAAGTATGTTGTTACAACGTTGTATTTGAGTTGTAGAATATTGGTTGGAAAATGACCGAAATTCAATGGTCAAATCAACATCAGAACCCGACATTGATTAAACGTCAAAAAGCATGTTGTTTCAACGTTGTGTTTGTGTTGTAGAACATTGGTCGGGAAATGACCAAAATTCAATGGTCAAATTAACGTCACAACCTGACATTGAATAATAGTCGTCAAAAAGTATGTTGTTACAACGTTGTATTTGAGTTGTAGAATATTGGTTGGAAAATGACCAAAATTCAATGGTCAAATCAACATCAGAACCCAACATTGATTAAACGTCAAAAAGCATGTTGTTTCAACGTTGTGTTTGTGTTGTAGAATATTGGTTGGGAAATGACCAAAATTCAACGGTCAAATCAACGTCACAACCCGACATTGATTAAACGTTGCAAAAAAACATGTTTCAACGTTGTATTTGTGTTGTAGAATGTTGGTCGGGAAATGACCAAAATTCAACGGTCAAATTAACGTCACAACCTGACATTGAATAATAGTCGTCAAAAAGTATGTTGTTTCAACGTTGTATTTGAGTTGTAGAATATTGGTTGGAAAATGACCAAAATTCAATGGTCAAATCAACATCAGAACCCGACATTGATTAAACGTCAAAAAGCATGTTGTTTCAATGTTGTGTTTGTGTTGTAGAATATTGGTTGGGAAATGACCAAATTTCAACGGTCAAATCAACGTCAGAACCCGGCATTGATTAAACGTTGCAAAAAAACATGTTTCAACGTTGTATTTGTGTTGTAGAATATTGGCTGGAAAATGACCAAAATTCAACGGTCAAATTAACGTCACAACCTGACATTGAATAATAGTCGTCAAAAAGTATGTTGTTTTAACGTTGTGTTTGTGTTGTAGAATATTGGTTGGGAAATGACCAAATTTCAATGGTCAAATCAACGTCACAACCCGACATTGATTAAACGTCAAAAAGCATGTTGTTTCAACGTTGTGTTTGTGTTGTAGAATATTGGTTGGGAAATGACCAAAATTCAACGGTCAAATCAACGTCACAACCCGACATTGATTAAACATTGCAAAAAAACATGTTTCAACGTTGTATTTGTGTTGTCGAATATTGGTTGGGAAATGACCACATTTCAATGGTCAAATTAACGTCACAACCTGGCATTGAATAATAGTCGTCAAAAAGTATGTTGTTTTAACGTTGTATTTGAGTTGTAGAATATTGGTTGGAAAATGACCAAAATTCAACGGTCAAATCAACGTCACAACCCGACATTGATTAAACATTGCAAAAAACATGTTTCGACGTAGTATTTGTGTTGTAAATATTGGTCAGGAAATGACCAAAATTCAATGGTCAAATTAACGTCACAACCTGACATTGAATAATAGTCGTCAAAAAGTATGTTGTTTTAACGTTGTATTTGAGTTGTAGAATATTGGTTGGAAAATGACCAAAATTCAATGGTCAAATCAACATCAGAACCCAACATTGATTAAACGTCAAAAAGCATGTTGTTTCAACGTTGTGTTTGTGTTGTAGAATATTGGTTGGGAAATGACCAAAATTCAACGGTCAAATCAACGTCAGAACCCGACATTGATTAAACGTTGCAAAAAAACATGTTTCAACGTTGTATTTGTGTTGTAGAATATTGGTCGGGAAATGACCAAAATTCAACTGTCAAATTAACGTCACAACCTGACATTGAATAATAGTCGTCAAAAAGTATGTTGTTTTAACGTTGTATTTGTGTTGTAGAATATTGGTTGGGAAATGACCAAATTTCAATGGTCAAATCAATGTCAGAACCCAACATTGATTAAACGTTGTCAAAAAGTATGTTGTTTCAACGTTTTATTTGTGTTGTAGAATATTGGTTGAAAAATGACAAAATTCAATGGTAAAAATCAACGTCACAACCCGACATTGATTAAACGTCGTTCAAAAGTATGTTGTTTCAACGTTGTATTTGTGTTGTAGAATATTGGTTGGGAAATTACCAAATTTCAATGTTCAAATCCATGTCATAACCTGACATTGATTAAACGTCGTTCAAAAGTATGTTGTTTCAACGTTGTATTTGTGTTGTAGAATATTGGTTGGGAAATGACCAAATTTCAATGTTCAAATCAACGTCATAACCTGACATTGATTAAACGTCGTTCAAAAGTATGTTGTTTCAACGTTGTATTTGTGTTGTAGAATATTGGTTGGGAAATGACCAAATTTCAATGTTCAAATCAACGTCACAACCTGACATTGATTGAACGTCGTCAAAAAGCATTGAGTTGTATTTGAGTTGTAGAATATTGGTTGGAGAATGACCATATATCAATGTCAAATCATCGTCCCAACCTGACATTGAATCAACGTTGTAAAAAGCATGTTGTTTCAACGTTATGTTTGAGTTGCTCATGGCAGGACTCCATTCAACAAGTTCTCAACGTTGTTTCAATGTCTTGTGCCTGCTGGGAAGTCTCTCCGTGTTGTCACACCCACAAATCAGCCCGCCTGATTAGTCGTCTCCAAGAACTTTCACCAGCAGGCGGTGACACGGTGACGCACGCCAACCGTGCCAAGGCGAGACAGAACAGGCCGCGGTCAGGTGATGCCATAGTTCACGGCGGCTGATGAGATGCAGTTTGGCACAGCCCGCGACCCCATCTGGGAGATGCAGATACGCAGACAGGAGAAGTATTTTACGGCCACGCATCTGCGCACTCCAAGAGCTATTTAGCATATGCTGCCGTAGCGGAGAAGTTGTTTGGCTGTTGCCAGCTGCAGGGAGAAAAAAACAAAACGAGCAGCTGATCTATACCACGCCTGACAGCGAGCGCTGACCGAAATATTGTTTCACTTCTTGATGGATCACATTCACTTGTGCTGCCTTCGAGGCGGCTGGGAAATTGGAAACATGCCGCTGAGAACAACTTTAACTTTGAGCTAGCGTCACTACAAAGCAAGAATCAGGGACAAACAATATGAAAATATGATTATATATACAATACAGAGCAAAAGTCTGGACACACCTTCTCCTCATTCCATGCGTTTTCTTTGTTTTCATGACTATTTACATTGTAGATTATCACATCTAAACTGAATGAACACATGTGGACTTATGTACTTAACAACAAAAGGTGAAATAACTGAAATATCTTCTAGCTTCTTCAAAATAGCCACCCTTTGCTCTGATTACTGCTTTGCACACTCTTGGCATTCTCTCCATAGAAAATGTAAAAACATGACTACAAAAATGTAAAATTTTACTTTTTTTAAATTTTATTACACAGTTATTAAACTTGATTTTCACATTTATAACAATGTCAAAATGTGACTACAAACATTTTTTTTTCTTTATTTTAATTTTATTGCAATTTTTAAACTTGATTTTTACACTAAGAAAATGTAAAAACGTGACTACAAAAATGTAAAATGTTACTCTTTTTAAATTTTTATTGCAGTTGTTAAACTTGATTTTCACATTTGTAATGATGTGAAAATGTGACTGCAAACATTTTTAAATTTTTCTATAATTTAAGTTTATTGCAGTTTTTAAACTTGATTTTTACACTTAGAAAATGTAAAAACGTGACTACAAAAATGTAAAATGTTACTTTTTTAAAATTTTGTGACATTTTTTTTTATTTTTTATTTTAATTTTATCGCAGTTTCCAAGCTAAATTTTTCTTCTAAGAAAATGTAAAAACGTGACTACAAAAATGTAAAACGTTACTTTTTTTAAATTTTATTACACAGTTATTAAACTTGATTTTCACATTTATAACAATATGAAAATGTGACTACAAATTTTTTTTAAATTTTTCTTTATTTTAATTTTATTGCAGTTTTTAAACTTGATTTTTACACTAAAAAATGTAAAAACGTGACTACAAAAATTTAATTTTACTTTTTACATTTTTTATTGCACAGTTATTAAACTTGATTTTTACATTCATACCGAAGTGAAAATGTGCCTACAAACATTTTTTAATTTGTTTTTATTTTAATTTTATGGCAGTTTTTAAACTTGATTTTTCCGCTAAGAAATGTAAAAACGTGACTACAAAAATGTACAATTTTACTTTTTAAAAATGTTATTGCACAGTTATTAAACTTGATTTTCACATTTATAACAATGTCAAGATGTGACTACAAACATGTTTTTTTAATTTTTCTTTATTTTAATTTTATTGCCGTTTTTAAACTTGATTTTTACACTAAGAAAATGTAAAAACGTGACTACAAAAATGTAAAATTTTACTCTTTTTAAATTTTATTGCACAGTTCTTAAACTTGATTTTCAGATTTATAACGATGTGAAAATGTGACTGCAAACATTTTTAAATTTTTCTGTATTTTAATTTTATTGCCGTTTTTAAACTTGATTTTTACACTAAGAAAATGTAAAAACATGACTTCAAAAATGTAAAATTTTACTCTTTTTAAATTTTATTGCACAGTTATGAAACTTGATTTTCACATTTATAACAATGTCAAAATGTGACTACAAACATGTTTTTTTTAATTTTTCTTTATTTTAATTTTATTGCAGTTTTTAAAACTTGATTTTTACACTAAGAAAATGTAAAAATGTGACTACAAAAATGTAAAATTTTACTCTTTTATTGCACAATTAAACTTGATTTTCACATTTATAACGATGTGAAAATGTGACTACAAACATTTTTTTAATTTTTCTTTATTTTAATTTTATTGCAGTTTTTAAACTTGATTTTTACACTATGAAAATGTAAAAATGTGACTACAAAAATGTAACATTTTACTCTTTTATTGCACAATTAAACTTGATTTTCACATTTATGACGATGTGAAAATGTGACTACAAACTTTTTTTTAAATTTTTCTTTATTTTAATTTTATTGCAGTTATTTAACTTGATTTTCACACTTAGCAATGTGAAAATGTGACTACAATTTTTTTTTTAATTATACTTTATATTAGTTTTATTGCACAGTTATTAAACTTGATTTTCACATTTATAACGATGTGAAAATTTGACTACAAACATTTTAAAATTATTTTAATTTTATTGCAGTTTTTAAACTTGACTTGTACGCTAAGAAAATGTAAAAACGTGACTACAAAAATGTAAAAATTTCACCTTTTTTTTTAAATTTTATTGCACAGTTACTAAACTACATTTTTCCTCTAAGAAATATAAAAAAGGTGACTACAAAATGTGCCTGCATGCTTATTAATAAGGGCTGTGTGCTGTTGACACTTCCAGCCTGGAACAAATTCATTCCATCATTTTACGGGAGTTGTTTTTAAAATTAGAACGAGGCGAGCATTTTTGTGCTTGGCGTTGAAACACTGCCGTTGAAAGGCGGCCATGTTGCGTGACCTCAGACTACTATTGGGAGGGGTGATGAGTTCCAGTGGACCGTTGAATGTCGGAAATGTCCCAGTTTTCTTGAAAGTGGCATTAAAAATGGACCCTGTTGTCAACAACCGCGTTTCCGCACACACACTTGCACACTTACACAGACACACACGCACACACTTACACACATGCACACTTACACACTTACACACACACACACACTTACACACACACACACACATTTACACACATGCACACTTACACAGACACACACACACACACACACAGGCTGCTGCTCCAGCTGAAGTGGCTGATATGTTGGGCCATGTAGGGCATGGCAGGCGCTTGACAGTCCATGCAGGCGGTCTGGGCCGCACACGACATGTCCACACAGTGTGTCCGCAGCGTGGCTGTCACGCGGGGGCCCCCACTATGGACCAGTGCTTTGCTGACAGCGAGAGGGTAAACGTTTACCACCTCAATCCCCCATTAACTCGGTGAAGGCGCTTCGATCCTCTGTGAAAATAATGATATTGATTGGCGCTCTGCAGACCAAACGGCTTGCAACTCAAACGAGGGATGGGGCGTTTGCGTTAGAGTCCACATCTGCCATCAGAGGGCCGCTTTTAACACGGAATCATTGACCAATTTGCCTATGCATTTAATAATTAAATATATTTTTTACTGGCACAAATCTGCAAAAACTGAAATCTAAGTAACATACCTGCCAACTACTCCGGTTTTCCCGTAATTAGTACGGTTTTCATCAACCTATTCCGGGTTACGGTTGCAGTGATAAAAAATACGTTTTTTCATTAATCCATCCATCCATCCATCTTCTTCCGCTTATCCGAGGTCGGGTCGCGGGGGCAGCAGCCTAAGCAGGGAAGCCCAGACTTCCCTCTCCCCAGCCACTTGGTCCAGCTCCTCCCGGGGGATCCCGAGGCGTTCCCAGGCCAGCCGGGAGACATAGTCTTCCCAACGTGTCCTGGGTCTTCCTCGTGGCCTCCTACCGGTCGGACATGCCCTAAACACCTCCTTAGGGAGGCGCTCGGGTGGCATCCTGACCAGATGCCCGAACCACTTCATCTGGCTCCTCTCGATGCGGAGGAGCAGCGGCTTTACTTTGAGCTCCCCCCGGATGACAGAGCTTCTCACCCTATCTCTAAGGGAGAGCCCCGCCACCCGGCGGAGGAAACTCATTTCGGCCGCTTGTACCCGTGATCTTGTCCTTTCGGTCATAACCCAAAGCTCATGACCATAGGTGAGGATGGGAACGTAGATCGACCGGTAAATTGAGAGCTTTGCCTTCCGGCTCAGCTCCTTCTTCACCACAACGGATCGATACAGCGTCCGCATTACTGAAGACGCCGCACCGATCCGCCTGTCGATCTCACGATCCACTCTTCCCTCACTCGTGATTAATTAAAAAAAAATTTTTTTTTTAAAGTTTTATTCACGAAATCGCGTAACAACAATGACAATCGACACTGCTTCCCGTAACTTCCTATCGAGCCATTCCGAATGCCATGCGCGAGGCTATTTATAGCACCGCTGCCAAGCACGAGAGGCACCAGTTGCCATTGTTTCCAAACGAGCGAACGATCATGGAATAAGCCGGAGAAAAATCGCAAACGAGTCTTAAACCGAAAAGAAAACTGCAGTCATTCCGTGAAGAATATTCAAAAGCCTATCCGGGAATAATTATCCCTTCCAAAAAGGGTGAAAACTACGCGAATTGCACCTTGTGCAGATAAGATTTACGGAGGAATTAGCGATGTAAAAGACCACGTTGGGACAAAAAAACACAAGTCTAATGCCGTTATTTTAATATTTTTGTTTTGAAAAGTCACTGTGACTGATAGAAAAGTGATGGTTTTAGCAACATTTTAACCTGTCTGAATGCTAATAATCATTTTGCGTCGGGGCCCTGAACCCCCCACCAGGACTTTGTCCTGGACCTACCGGGGCCTGCGGCCCCTGGACCCTGGCTACTAGGTTTTTCTGATTTCAAACGTTGGCAGGTATGAAGTAAGATGAAATATCTCAAATAAGTAGGGATGATGTTTAATAAGAAATTATCGAGTTCGAGCCCATTATCGAATCCTCTTATCGGACCAATTCCTACTCAGTGGCCTAGTGGTTAGAGTGTCCGCCCTGAGATCGGTAGGCCGAGTCATACCAAAGACTATAAAAATGGGACCCATTACCTCCCTGCTTGGCACTCAGCATCAAGGGTTGGAATTGGGGGTTAAATCACCAAAAATTATTCCCGGGCGCGGCCACCGCTGCTGCCCACTGCTCCCCTCACCTCCCAGGGGGTGATCAAGGGTGATGGGTCAAATGCAGAGAATAATCTCGCCACACCTAGTGTGTGTGTGTGACAATCATTGGTACTTTAACTTTAACTTTAACAATTCTTTATCGATTCTCTTATCGAATCCAGATAGGTTGTTGTATATGGAAAAAAACACACAATATTTGGTTAAACAAAAGCTCACTTTTATTTTATAAGAAAAAAAATAAATAGAATAAATAAATATTGACTGTTGTTACCCAAAGTATATTAAGTGGGATTTTTCAGAAAAACAAATGTATACAGTAACACAAAAACAACCTGTCTCTGTGATAAACTATAGGTGTATAAATAATAATATAGTGTTAAATAAAATCAGTCCCTTGGGCACACAACTGAAAATAATACAGCTCTCCAAAAAGTGCACTTCTGCTGCTATTGGAACATCCTTCTGGGGTCCATGAACATGTTTGATCATGTTTCATCATGCTTGTTGTACTCCCCCCCCCTTACATAAATAAATGATAAATGGGTTATACTTGTATAGCGCTTTTCTACCTTCAAGGTACTCAAAGCGCTTTGACAGTATTACCACATTCACCCATTCACACGCACATTCACACACTGATGGCGGGAGCTGCCATGCAAGGCGCTAACCAGCAGCCATCAGGAGCAAGGGTGAAGTGTCTTGCTCAAGGACACAACGGACGTGACTAGGATGGTAGAAGGTGGGGATTGAACCCCAGTAACCAGCAACACTCCGATTGCTGGCACGGCCACTCTACCAACTTCGCCACGCCGTCCATGAGAGCAAAGCCTGGCAATAATTGCAGATAGCCGTTTCCTCGTCGTATTTTTTTTTGTAAAATGAAGCCATGCCTTGAGGCGTTTTTTTCCGGTCCATTGTTGTTGCTGCTTCTGTATCTGCCGCCTACTGACTGAGCTACGTCATTTCCTGGGACGTGCCACAGGGCATTTCCTGTGGGACGGGATTCGTTCCCAGGGATTCGAATAAAGAACCAACTCTTTTTCTTTACTATAGTGGCCTCGATAACGGGGAACCGGTTCTCAAAAAGGGATCCGAGTCCATGGAATCGGTTCTTTTCTTATCGAACGGTTCTTTTCTTATCGAACAACCGGGAGAACCGGTTTCGAACATCATCCCTACAAATAAGGGTGATATTTGCTTATTTTCTGTCTGATAAGATAATTCTTTTCTTACATTTACATTTCTTACAAGTACATTATCACTGGAGGACGAGGAATAGCTAAACGTGCTTCACTACACACCGTAGGAGGATACAATAGCTCACCGCTAACAGCAAGCTAGCATCCCTGAATGTAAACAAATGCCATGGGTGGATCTACACCTGACATCCACTGTAATGATACCAAGTACAAGAGCGTATTGAGTCGATACTACTATGATTACATAACATTTTTTTTTTAGCATTACAACATCTTTTTTTGTTGTTTAAAAATGTATATTATGGACACATGAGGACTTTGATTATGACCAATGTATGATCCTGTAACTACTTGGTATCGGATCGATACCTAAATGTGTGGTATCATCCAAAACTAATGTAAAGTATCAAAGAAGAGAAGAATAAGTGATTATTACATTTGAACAGAAGTGTAGATAGAACATGTTCAAACAGAAAATAAGCAGATATTAACAGTAAATGAACAAGTGGATTAATAACAATTTTTTTTACAGTTTGTCCCTCATAATGTTGACAAAATAATAGGTAGATAAATGACACAATATGTTACTGCATACGTTAGCAGACTAATTAGTGTCATGATCTGTGGTCTGGATCATGTTTTTTGTTATTTTCGGTTTAAGACTCCAATAGTTCCTGTTTGCGTTCCCTTGTTTGTTTTAGTTTCCATGACGACTGATTAGTTTCACCTGTCTCATGTGTTTGACTTACCCACCTGCTCTAATCACTTTATTATTTAAGCCTGTTTTGACAGTTAGTTGTCCTGGCGACATTGCTCTGTTTTGACTTTTCTTGCCATAGTTCATGCCGTTCGATTCATGCCGTGTCCAGTTAAGTCTTTTTGTTTCATGTCCATAGTTCTTGCTATTTGTTTCAAGCCACAGTTTAGTGAGTTTTTTTCATGTTTTTAGTTTCATGTTTCATGTCCATAGTTTATGCCAAGTCTTAGCTTTTGTTTCCTGCGTTAAGCTTGTCTTCGCCTTGAGCGCTTTTTTGTAGTACTTTGAGTTTGAATAATTAAATAATGTTCCTACCTTCAAGCCTTGTCCAGTGTAGAACAATCCTCGCTGTAAACCTCCACGCCATGACAATTAGGAGTCTTAGTTTGTTTACTTACTACTAAAAGACAAGTTGTGTAGTATGTTCACTATTTTATTTAAGGACTAAATTACAGTAATAAACATATGTTTCATGTACACTAAGATTGTTAAAATAAAGACAATAATGCAATTGTTTGTGGTGCCCTTTATTTAGATAAGTATCGAAGTACATTTTGGTACCAGTATCAAAATGTTGGTATCAGGTATATATATATATTTTTTTTGTTAAAAGGGAAAGAACAAATATGGTAGTACAAAAAGATAAGGTACTTTATTGATGCATATTCGTCCACGGGCCATATAAAATGATTCGACGGGCCAGATACGGCCCCCGGGCCTTGAGTTTAACACCTGTGCATTAGAGCAGTGGGATAAAAGCCGTGTTTTGCCGTCGTTATATTTCGCATCTGCCCGTGCTATCCCCATACGTGGCGGCTCGGGTCCTTTTCGGAAAACAACCCAACGCTCAGAACCCCCCTATTAGACCCTCGTGGGTGCTGCATCCCCTCCCCTCCTTGCTCGCCTGTCACACCTCCCGCACGCCTCCCCTCGCGCCAGCCCCGGCGGAGATCAGGAGCGCCCTGTCGGAGGTGCTTTGTCACGTAGCCCGGGGAGCGTGGAACTCACCCAGAGCTGTTGAACAAACACAAGCGCGGTGCCTGTCAATAGCGGCTCCGCAAACTAATTGCCTGTCAAATGAACCGCCCTTGTTAAGCTACACGCACACACACACACACACAGACACACACACACACACACACACACACACACACACACACACACACACACGCGTCTTGATCGCAGTGATACCTTGTTAGAAGAAAAGACACAGGAGTGGCACTTCTCTGTTTGCCGTCTTGTCGTTACGGCGGCGTGCAGGCGCGCCTGCCGTGTGATTGCCTTTTTGTTATTATTAAGCGCGACATAACATGCTATGGCGGCCGTCGCTGACGTAACCTCCCCCGACTCCAGCTGGTGCAATATTTCAGCTTTTAACAGCTCTCATTAGAGACGTTACTGTTTTTTTTTTTTTGTTTTGTTTGTTTGCACCCCTCGCGCACTTCTCGCCGTAGTCATTAGGCGGTGTAGCGGCGGCGAGGAGCGGCTGTAACGTGGGATTGACACAGCTGGGGAGAGCAGCTTGAGGCTGCACGCTCAGGAATACACAGGGGTGTTCAAAGCCCCTCTCTGAATCCTGATCAGAGCGCTGCCCCGGCCAACTGATGGCCTATTAAATATACATGCGCAGAGGTCAGAGCTGGAGGTCCCGGCTTCCTCCCAGCCATGTGCACTTAAGCGGAAGGGCTGGGCTACAATAAAACCTCCTCTCTCTCTCTCCTGACACCCTCACCTCCGCCATGTTCGTCAAGTACACTGCTCACCTGACGCTATATTAAAGGCCAAATGATGCATTTTTTACACGCTCATCACATATTTATATTCAATAACACCCAGCCACCGCGCTCCTGTCTTTCTTCTTTTTTTGTGTGTCGGCGATAAATAAACAGCCTCGCTCGCCCACGCCGTTAATGGCCAGTCCGGATTAACATATCCAGAGTGACACATTTTCACATTTAACAATGTGAAAATGTGACTACAAACATTTTTTTAAATTTTTCTTTATTTTACTTTTATTGCACAGTTATTAAACTTGCTTTTCACATTTATAACGATGTGAAAATGTGACTACAAACATTTTTAAAATGTTTCTTTATTTTAATTTTATTGCAGTCTTTAAACTTGATTTTTACACTAAGAAAATGTAAAAACGTGACTACAAAAATGTTTAATTTAAAAAAAAAATTTATTGCACAGTTATTAAACTTGATTTTCACATTTATAATGATGTGAAAATGTGACTACAAACATTATTAAAATTTTTCTTTATTTTAATTTTATGGCAGTCTTTAAACTTGATTTTTACACTAAGAAAATGTAAAAACGTGACTACAAAAATGTTTAATTTTTTTTTAAATTTTATTGCACAGTTATTAAGCTTGATTTTCACATTTATAACGATGTGAAAATGTGACTACAAACATTATTAAAATTTTTCTTTATTTTAATTTTATTGCAGTTTTTAATCTTGATTTTTACACTAAGAAAATGTAAAAACGTGACTACAAAAATGTTTTATTTTATTTTATTTTATTTTATTGCACAATTATACTTGATTTTCGCATTTATAACGATGTGAAAATGTGACTACAAACATTATTAAAATTTTTCTTTATTTTAATTTTATTGCAGCCTTTAAACTTGATTTTTACACTAAGAAAATGTAAAAACGTGACTACAAAAATGTTAAATTTTACTTTTTTTTTTATTTTAATGCTGTTATTAAACTTGATTTTCACATTTATAACAATGTGACTATTTAACATTTTTAAATTTTTCTTTATTTTAATTTTATTGCAGTTTTTAAACTTGATTTTTACACTAAGAAAATGTAAGAACGAGACTACAAAAATTTAAAATGTTACTTTTTATTTTATTTTATTGCAGTTATTAAACTACATTTTTCCTTTTTATTGCACAGTTATTAAACTTGATTTTCACATTTATAACGATGTGAAAATGTGACTACAAACATTTTTAAAATGTTTCTTTATTTTTATTTTATTGCAGTTTTTAAACTTGATTTTTACACGAAGAAAATGTAAAAACGTGACTCCAAACATTTTTTAATTTTTCTTTATTTTAATTTTATTGCAATTTTTAAACTTGATTTTTACACTATGAAAATGTAAAAACGTGACTACAAAAATGAAAAATTTTACTTTAAAAAAAAATGTTATTGCACAGTTATTAAACTTGATTTTCACATTTATAACGATGTGAAAATGTGACTACAAACATTATTAAAATGTTTCTTTATTTTAATTTTATTGCAGTTTTTAAACTTGTTTTTTCCCCAAGAAAATATAAAAACTTGACTACAAAAATGTTAAATTTTACTTTTTTTAAATTTTAATGCTGTTATTAAACTTGATTTTCACATTTACAACAATGTGACTATAAACATTTTTAAATTTTTCTTTATTTTAATTTTATTGCAGTTTTTAAACTTGATTGTTACACTAAGAAAATGTAAAAACGTGACTACAAAAATTTAAAATTTTACTCTTTTTAAATTTTATTGCACAGTTTTAAACTTGATTTTCACACTTATAACGATGTGAACATGTGACTACAAACATTTTTAAATTTTTCTTTATTTTAAATTTATTGCAGTTTTTAAACTTGATTTTTCCACTAAGAAAATGTAAAAACTTGACTACAAAAATGTTAAATTGTACTTTTTTTAAACTTTAATGCTGTTATCAAACTTGATTTTCACATTTATAACAATGTGACTATAAACATTTTTACATTTTTCTTCATTTTAATTTTATTGCAGTTTTTAAACTTGATTGTTACACTAAGAAAATGTAAAAACGTGACTACAAAATTTTTAAAATTTACTTTTTTTTAAAAATTTTGTTGCACGGTTATTAAACTCAATTTATCCTCTAAGAAATGTAAAAACGTGACTACAAAAATGTAAAATTTTACTCTTTTTAAATTTTATTGCACAGTTTTAAACTTGATTTTCACACTTATAACGATGTGAACATGTGACTACAAACATTTTTAAATTTTTCTTTATTTTAAATTTATTGCAGTTTTTAAACTTGATTTTTCCACTAAGAAAATTTAAAAATGTGACTACAAAAATGTTAAATTTTACTTTTTAAAAAAAAATGTTATTGCACAGTTATTAAACTAAAATGTTCCTCTAAGAAATGTAAAAACATGACTACAAAAATGTAAAATGTTACTCTTTTTAAATTTGATTGCATTGTTATTAAACTTGATTTTCACATTTATAACAATGTGAAAATGTGACTACAAACATTTTAAAATGTTTCTTTATTTTAATTTTATTGCAGTTTTTAAACTTGATTTTTACACTAATATGTAAAAATGTGACGACAAAAATGTAAAATTTTCCTTTTTTTTAATTTTATTGCACAGTTATTAAAGATTTTCACATTTATAGCGATGTGAAAATGTGACTACAAACATTGTTTAATTTTTCTTTATTTTAATTTCATTGCAGTTTTTAAACTTGATTGTTACACTAAGAAAATGTAAAAACATGACTACAAAAATGTAAAATTTTACTCTTTTTAAATTTTATTGCACAGTTTTAAACTTGATTTTCACACTTATAACGATGTGAACATGTGACTACAAACATTTTTAAATTTTTCTTTATTATACATTTATTGCAGTTTTTAAACTTGATTTTTCCACTAAGACAATGTAAAAATGTGACTACAAAAATGTTAAATTTTACTTTTTTTAACAAAATGTTATTGCACAGTTATTAAACTAAAAATGTCCTCTAAGAAATGTACAAACATGACTACAAAAATGTAAAATGTTACTCTTTTTAAATTTTATTGCATTGTTATTAAACTTGATTTTCACATTTATAACAATGTGAAAATGTGACTACAAACATTTTAAAATGTTTCTTTATTTTAATTTTATTGCAGTTTTTAAACTTGATTTTTACACGAATATGTAAAAATGTGACTACAAAAATGTAAAATGTTCCTTTTTTTTAATTTTATTGCACAGTTATTAAAGATTTTCACATTTATAGCGATGTGAAAATGTGACTACAAACATTTTTTAATTTTTCTTTATTTTAAATTTATTGCAGTTTTTAAACTTGATTTTTCCACTAAGAAAATGTAAAAATGTGACTACAAAAATGTCAAATTTTACTTTAAAAAAAAAAAATGTTATTGCACAGATATTAAACTAAAATGTTCCTCTAAGAAATGTACAAACATGACTACAAAAATGTAAAATGTTACTCTTTTTAAATTTTATTGCATTGTTATTAAACTTGATTTTCACATTTATAACAATGTGAAAATGTGACTACAAACATTTTAAAATGTTTCTTTATTTTAATTTTATTGCAGTTTTTAAACTTGATTTTTACACTAATATGTAAAAATGTGACGACAAAAATGTAAAATTGTCCTTTTTTTTTTTTAAATTTTATTGCACAGTTATTTAAGATTTTCACATTTATAGCGATGTGAAAATGTGACTACAAACATTTTTACATTTTTCTTTATTTTAATTTTATTGCAGTTTTTAAACTTGATTTTTACACTAAGAAAATGTAAAAATGCGACTACAAAAATGTAACATTTTACTTTAAAAAAATAATAATTATTGCACAGTTATTAAACTACATTTTCCCTCTAAGAAATGTATAAACGTGACTACAAAAATGTGAAATTTTACTTTTTTTAAACTTTATTGCACAGTTATTAAACTTGACTTTCACATTTATAACAATGTGAAAATATGACACTTTTTACACACTCATCACGTATTTAAATTCAATAACACCCATCCACCGCGCTCCTGTCTTTCTTTTTTTTTGTGTGTCGGCGATAAATAAACAGCCTCGCTCGCCCACGCCGTTAATGGCCAGTCCTGATTAACATATCCAGAGTGACACTCGCTCTGTGTTCCTTCGTTAAGCCCGCTCTGTCCGACTAATGAAGTGGAGCGGCACTTTATCAATTAGCCCCGGCCGGTGCTCTCGAGCCCGGGGTGTGGCGGTGATCCGGTTTGAGCGCCCTCTGACCTTGCGCCGGTGTCCCGACAAGGCGGCAAAAAGTCCGCCGCGCCGGCAAATGGGATTTGTAGAAACGCGGACAAAAGGCGGAGCAGATTGATTGGGTAATAGGATCATGGGAACAGGCTGCTGGTCTAAGTGCACAATACTGATTTCATGCTATCAGGTTTGTTGTGACCCTGGAATAACCCAGCATGCACTGCAACTACACCAATGTAAACAATAATACATGTTGTTTACTTTGCATAATACTCCTGTTAATAAAGAAACTTAGGAATCTACTGGAAATACACCAGTCAAAGATTGTTGTGTCCCTCCAATAATAATTATTACTAACATAATAGTGTGAGAGTCCAGTCCATAGTGGATCTAACATAATAGTGTGAGTCCAGTCCATAGTGGATCTAACATAATAGTGTGAGAGTCCAGTCCATAGTGGATCTAACATAATAGTGTGAGAGTCCAGTCCATAGTGGATCTAACATAATAGTGATAGTCCAGTCCATAGTGGATCTAACATAATAGTGTGAGAGTCCAGTCCATAGTGGATCTAACATAATAGTGAGAGTCCAGTCCATAGTGGATCTAACATAATAGTGATAGTCCAGTCCATAGTGGATCTAACATAATAGTGTGAGAGTCCAGTCCATAGTGGATCTAACATAGTAGTGATAGTCCAGTCCATAGTGGATCTAACATTATAGTGAGAGTCCAGTTCATAGTGGATCTAACATAATAGTGAGAGTCCAGTCCATAGTGGATCTAACATAATAGTGTGAGAGTCCGGTCCATAGTGGATCTATCATAATAGTGAGAGTCCAGTCCATAGTGGATCTAGCATAATAGTGTGCGAGTCCAGTCCATAGTGGATCTAACATAATAGTGAGAGTCCAGTCCATAGTGGATCTAACATAATAGTGTGAGAGTCCAGTCCATAGTGGATCTAACATAATAGTGAGAGTCCAGTCCATAGTGGATCTAGCATAATAGTGTGAGAGTCCAGTCCATAGTGGGGCCAGCAGGAGATCATCTTGAGCGTAGACAGGTCAGCAGAGCAGAGACGTCCCCAACTGATGTGGGGTGTGTTGGATTCACCGTGGGTGTGTTGGATTCACCGCGGGTGTGTTTGATTCACCGTGGGTGTGTTGGATTCACTGTGGGTGTGTTGGATTCACCGTGGGTGTGTTTGATTCACCGTGGGTGTGTTGGATTCACCGTGGGTGTGTTGGATTCACCGTGGGTGTGTTTGTATCACCTGGGGTGTGTTTGATATACCGTGGGTTTGTTTGATTCACCTGGGGTGTGTTTGATTCACCGTGGGTTTGTTGCATTCACCGTGGGTGTGTTGGATTCACCCTAGTTGTGTGTTGGATTCACCGTGGGTGTGTTGGATTCATTGCAGGCAGTATTTCCACAAGAGTGAATGTGGAAATGGTGTCAGAGTGCTTTGAGTACCTTGCAGGTAGAAAAGTGCCATGCAAGTATAACTTATTTACCATTCAATTTACCATTTGGGGTGTGTTTATACACCGTGGGTGTGTTGGATGATTCACCGTGGGTGTGTTTGATTCACTGTGGGTGTGTTTGATACACCGTGGGTGCGTTTGATACACCGTGGGTGCGTTTGATTCATCGTGGGGTGTGTTGGATTCACCGTGGGTGTGTTGGATTCACTTTGGGTGTGTTGGCCCGTGTCAAAGTCATTGTTTGCTGTATTCCGACAATGGCACTGATGTTTGTACGTTTACGGTGCAGCAGAACTGCACACGTGTTTGGCAGCCCAAATGTCCGAGGTGTCACCAGGCGGTGTGAACGCGGGTGTACCAGTGGGCATAGATCATAGCCCACAACTTAGTGCTGTCTCTATTAAGAGAAGCCCACCCCTGCCATTATCTCTCCCCCCACTGCTCCTTCCTCCATTCCACATTGTTTGTGTTCATTAGGCCCGGCCCACCCGCCTTATCCACACATCACAGGCGGCTCTCAAGAGTAATTGCCACGGCCTCGCCGAGGATAATGTGCTTTAAACTCGGTATGGCCTGTCTATTAGGAGAGACATGATGGCAACCACAAATAATAAAGAACTATTTATTCCTCTCCCTGTGACGCTAACTAGGTAACATATCACGGCCGCACCACTAAGGGTCTCTCTTCCTGTCAGACCCGGGCACCCTTCAGCCCATCCCAGCGGGCCCCGCCCACACACGCCGGGCCCCTCCCTCATTTATATTTGATGCTTCATATTTATCCCGGGCCAGGGAAGTGCACTTTACATGCGGTAACATGCGATTACCTGCAATTCTTCCAGCAAAGAAAGCGAATCGATAGCGATATATAATTCATGGCGGAGGGGCTATCAGATTTTATGGCTCTCTATCCAGCCTCATTAAACTTTGATCATAATTGACTGGCAGCAAGACTTTTTTAAGGCATGTTTCTCCTTCACTTTCTACCTTGAATAATTAAGTATTGTTTAATTGGTCGTATTTTGACGCACCTCGCGGACGGGCGGGGAGGCTCCCCCGGATTCGCCCGCATGAATTATGGAGTGATATGTTACGCATTAACCTGTCACTTTGTCCATTTGTTTAGGCCAGGGGTGTCGAACCTACGGTCCGTGGGCCGGATTAGTCCCAGAACGGGTTTTGTGACCAGTTTGCCAAGTATTAAAAGAAACTGCTGTTCTAAATGTGTCCACTGGATGTCACAATAGTAATTCTGTGAGGCAAGCAAACGGTGTGACTGTGGCTCCTCCTCCTCGACCCTCATGAAACTTAAAACCTCGTCATTTGGCCCCAAAATGTCTCAGTGAAAGAGTGTCTATATGTTAAGAGATCTACTGGTTTTTGGCATTTTACTGCAAAACATTAGCCAACTATCTCGTGTGTGGCAGGAGCTCTGCTGTTTTTGGGGATGTACTGCAAAAAACTAGTCAAAAGATCCTCTATACTACAGGAATGTTTTGCTGTTTTTTTTTTAGAAATTTAATGCAAAAATGCAAGTCAAAGAGTGTCTATATGTTAAGAGCTCTACTGGTTTTGGCAATCTACTGCAAAACATTAGCCAAATATCTAATGTGTGTCAGGAGTTATGCTATTTTTGGGGATGTACTGCAAGAAACTAGTCAAAATATCCTCTATACTACAGGAATGTTTTGCTGTTTTTTTTAGAAATCTAATGCAAAAATGCAAGTCAAAGAGTGTCTATATGTTAAGAGCTTTACTGGTTTTGGCATTTTTCTGCAAAACATTAGCCAAATATATCATACTGTATGTGTCAGGAGCTCTTCTGTTTTTGGGGATGTACTGCAAAAAACTAGTCAAAAGATCCTCTATACTACAGGAATGTTTTGCTGTTTTTTTAGAAATATAATGCAAAAATGCAAGTCAAAGAGTGTGTATATGTTAAGAGCTCTACTGGTTTTGGCATTTTACTGCAAACATCAGCCAAATATATCATACCGTATATGTCAGGAGCTCTGCTGTTTTTGGGGATGTACTGCAAAAAAATTGTCAAAAGATCCTCTATACTACAGGAATGCTTTTAGAAATTAAATGCAAAAATGACAGTCAAAGAGTGTCTATATGTTAAGAGCTCTACTGTTTTTGGCAATTTACTGCAAAACATTAGCCAAATATCTCATGTGTGTTAGGAGCTCTGCTGTTTTTGGGGATGTACTGCGAGAAACTAGTCAAAAGATCCTCTATACTACAGGAATGTTTTGCTGTTTTTTTAGAAATCTAATGCAAAAATGCAAGTCAAAGAGTGTCTATATGTTAAGAGCTCTACTAGTTTTGGCATTTTACTGCAAAACATTAGCCAAATATATCATACTGTATGTGTCAGGAGCTATGCTATTTTTGGGGATGTACTGCAAGAAACTAGTCAAAAGATCCTCTATTCTACAGGAATGTTTTGCTGGTTTTTTTAGAAATATCATGCAAAAATGCAAGTCAAAGAGTGTGTATATGTTAAGAGCTCTACTGGTTTTGGCAATTTACTGCAAAACATTAGCCAAATATCTAATGTGTGTCAGGAGCTCTGCTGTTTTTGGGGATGTACTGCAAAAAACTAGTCAAAAGATCCTCTATACTACAGGAATGTTTTGCTGTTTTTTTAGAAATCTAATGCAAAAATGCAAGTCAAAGAGTGTCTATATGTTAAGAGCGCTACTGGTTTTTGGCATTTTACTGCAAAACATTAGCCAACTATCTCATGTGTGTCAGGAGCTCTGCTGTTTTTGGGGATGTACTGCGAGAAACTAGTCAAAAGATCCTCTATACTACAGGAATGTTTTGCTGTTTTTTTAGAAATATAATGCAAAAATGCAAGTCAAAGAGTGTGTATATGTTAAGAGCTCTACTGGTTTTGGCATTTTACTGCAAACATCAGCCAAATATATCATACTGTATATGTCAGGAGCTCTGCTGTTTTTGGGGATGTACTGCAAAAAAATTGTCAAAAGATCCTCTATACTACAGGAATGCTTTTAGAAATTAAATGCAAAAATGACAGTCAAAGAGTGTCTATATGTTAAGAGCTCTACTGTTTTTGGCAATTTACTGCAACACATTAGCCAAATATCTCATGTGTGTTAGGAGCTCTGCTATTTTTGGGGATGTACTGCGAGAAACTAGTCAAAAGATCCTCTATACTACAGGAATGTTTTGCTGTTTTTTTTAGAAATCTAATGCAAAAATGCAAGTCAAAGAGTGTCTATATGTTAAGAGATCTACTGGTTTTGGCATTTTACTGCAAAACATTAGCCAACTATCTCATGTGTGTCAGGAGCTCTGCTGTTTTTGGGGATGTACTGCGAGAAACTAGTCAAAAGATCTTCTATACTACAGGAATGTTTTGCTGTTTTTTTTTTAGAAATATAATGCAAAAATGCAAGTCAAAGAGTGTCTATATGTTAAGAGCTCTACTGGTTTTGGCAATCTACTGCAAAACATTAGCCAAATATCTAATGTGTGTCAGGAGTTATGCTATTTTTGGGGATGTACTGCAAGAAACTAGTCAAAAGATCCTCTATACTACGCATTAAACTGTCACTTTGTCCATTTGTTTAGGCCAGGGGTGTCGAACCTACGGTCCGTGGGCCGGATTAGTCCCAGAACGGGTTTTGTGACCAGTTTGCCAAGTATTAAAAGAAACTGCTGTTCTAAATGTGTCCACTGGATGTCACAATAGTAATTCTGTGAGGCAAGCAAACGGTGTGACTGTGGCTCCTCCTCCTCGACCCTCATGAAACCTAAAACCTGCCTTCGAACACCTCGTCATTTGGCCCCAAAATGTCTCAGTCAAAGAGTGTCTATATGTTAAGAGATCTACTGTTTTTGGCAATTTACTGCAAAAAATTAGCCAAATATCTCATGTGTGTCAGGAGCTATGCTATTTTTGGGGATGTACTGCAAAAAACTAGTCAAAAGATCCTCTATACTACAGGAATGTTTTTGCTATTTTTTTTAAAATATAATGCAAAAATGCAAGTCAAAGAGTGTCTATATGTTAAGAGCGCTACTGGTTTTGGCAATCTACTGCAAAACATTAGCTAAATATCTTATGTGTGTCAAGAGCTATGCTATTTTTGGGGATGTACTGCAAAAAACTAGTCAAAAGATCCTCTATACTACAGGAATAGGGCTAACCCTAACCCTAACCCTAACCCTAACCCTAACACTAACCCTAACCCAGTCCATAGTGGATCTAACATAATAGTGAGAGTCCAGTCCATAGTGGATCTAACATAATAGTGAGAGTCCAGTCCATAGTGGATCTAACATAATAGTGAGAGTCCAGTCCATAGTGGATCTAACATAATAGTGAGAGTCCAGTCCATAGTGGATCTAACATAATAGTGAGAGTCCGGTCCATAGTGGATCTAACATAATAGTGTGAGAGTCCAGTCCATAGTGGATCTAACATAATATTGTGAGAGTCCAGTCCATAGTGGATCTAACAGAATAGTGAGAGAGTCCAGTCCATAGTGGATCTAACATAATAGTGAGAGTCCAGTCCATAGTGGATCTAACATAATAGTGTGAGAGTCCAGTCCATTGTGGATCTAACATAATAGTGATAGTCCAGTCCATAGTGGATCTAACATAATAGTGAGAGTCCAGTCCATAGTGGATCTAACATAATAGTGAGAGTCCAGTCCTTAGTGGATCTAACATAATAGTGTGAGAGTCCAGTCCATAGTGGATCTAACATAATAGTGAGAGTCCAGTCCATAGTGGATCTAACATATTAGTGAGAGTCCAGTCCATAGTGGATCTAACATAATTGTGTGAGAGTCTAGTCCATAGTGGATCTAACATAATAGTGAGAGTCCAGTTCATAGTGGATCTAACATAATAGTGAGAGTCCAGTCCATAGTGGATCTAACATAATAGTGAGAGTCCAGTCCATAGTGGATCTAACATAATAGTGTGAGAGTTCAGTCCATAGTGGATCTAACATAATAGTGAGAGTCCAGTCCATAGTGGATCTAACATAACAGTGTGAGAGTCCAGTCCATAGTGGATCTAACATAATAGTGTGAGTCCAGTCCATAGTGGATCTAACATAATAGTGAGAGAGTCCAGTCCATAGTGGATCTAACATAATTGTGAGAGTCCAGTCCATAGTGGATCTAACATAATAGTGAGAGAGTCCAGTCCATTGTGGATCTAACATAATAGTGAGAGTCCAGTCTATAGTGGATCTAACATAATAGTGTGAGAGTCCAGTCCATAGTGGATCTAACATAATAGTGTGAAAGTCCAGTCCATAGTGGATCTAACATAATAGTGTGAGAGTCCAGTCCATAGTGGATCTAACATAATAGTGATTATTGAATCTAATTAGTTACTAGGGTCATCTAATTAGTTACTATGGTAACCTAAGTCACAGCAGCTCCTTGGTGGGGGTGGGAGGAGTCTCTACTGATTTTCTGAGCCCTGGTCAGGCGGCGGCTTTTTGCCACGACAAAGAAAACAACCTGGAGTTGTCTTTATTTTTAAGTTATCACGCCGTTATTTTACCATTCGCGGCCCACTTGGGAGTAGATTTTCCTCCATGAGCTAAAATGACTTTGACACCCCTGAAAAAAAATGCGAACGGCCTCTCGAAATCGAATAACCGAGGCCAACCCGTGTTAACGCGGCGACGCGCCCGCCGTCACTCCAACTTGTCCTCCTGACGGGCGAGGGCGGGGCGGCGGGGAGATTGACAGACGGAAAATTGCACTCTCAGATTTCACCCTTCACTTCGCCGCAGTCGTTCTTCCACTCGTCAACCCCCGCCGCCGCCGCCGCCGCGCCCCGAGACAGACAGAGGCTTTATCCATTAGCCGCTGGCTGGCTGGACGGGTGGGCGGGTTAGATTGAGGCGGGACGGGCGAGCTGGGGGGTGGGAAGACAATCCCACATTTGAGCACTCTGAGGGTAAAATCAATCATGTCATCATAAGTGAGAAGTATGGATGGATTTCATCAGCTGGCTCGTGTCCTGTTCAGGCCGATTGGCATCCTCAATGACCCTTAAATCCAGCAGGAGGGGGCGTGAGCGCCAAAAAAACACCAGTTTGGGGGTTACACTTCCTTCCAGAACCCTCCAGTGGCCCCGCTTGACAGAGTGGTAATAGATTCACCATATGATCGGGAGTCTAAGAAAATGTTTCTCAACTCCATTCCGTCCTCAGCGGATATGATG
>NC_084549.2:71125000-71147500 GCF_033978685.3 Nerophis lumbriciformis | reverse complement strand
CATTTATGCTCTACACACTCTTCATCCTCTTAGATCATGCTTCATGTCCCATGCCAAAGTAAGGTTTTTGTTCCAGGTTTATAGTCGTTTTGGTTTCATAGTTTGTTCTCCGCCATTGTGCGCGTCTTTTTTGTTGTTGTTGTTGTAGTTATAGTGTTTAAATAAATATGTACTTACATTCCCGTCTCGCCCGAGCCAACTTTCCGTTGCATCCCGGAAAAGCAAACACCCAGGACCAAGTCCTGACAGTTCTAGACTTAGACGGAATTAAAAGTTGTTTATCTAAAAAAAAATACATTGTAGCAACATTTTAAAGTGCATGCAGAGGTAGATAACTCATGACACTTTAAATCAGTGGTTCTCAAACTTTTTTTTGTCATCCCCCACTTTGGACAAGGGGGAGTTTTCAAGCCCCACCTGCCCCCATCGCCCCAACAGAGCGCTAATGCCAAGCTTTAACATTTTCAAATTTATTGAACATCAAGTTGTATACATTCAAACTCAATAACATAAAATAACATCAAGTTCAATAATAAATAAAATAACTGTGCAGTTGTGGTATAACTTGCATCAAGTTCAATAATAAATAAAATAACTTCTATCAAGTTCAATAATAAATAAAACAAAAGTGTTATAACTTGCATCAAGTTCAATAATAAATCAAAACAAGTGTTATAACTTGCATCAAGTTCAATAATAAATCAAAAAAAGTGTTATAACTTGCATCAAGTTCAATAATAAATCAGAAAAAGTGTTATAACTTGCATCACGTTCAATAATAAATCAAAAAAAGTGTTATAACTTGCATCAAGTTCAATAATAAATCAAATAACTTGCATCAAGTTCAATAATAAATCAAAAAAAGTGTTATAACTTGCATCACGTTCAATAATAAATCAAAAAAAGTGTTATAACTTGCATCAAGTTCAATAATAAATCAAATAACTTGCCTCAAGTTCAATAATAAATCAAAAAAGGTGTTATAACTTGCATCAAGTTCAATAATAAATCAAAAAAAGTGTTATAACTTGCATCAAGTTCAATAATAAATCAAAAAAAGTGTTATAACTTGCATCAAGTTCAATAATAAATCAAATAACTTGCATCAAGTTCAATAATAAATCAAAAAAAGTGTTATAACTTGCATCACGTTCAATAATAAATCAAAAAAAGTGTTATAACTTGCATCAAGTTCAATAATAAATCAAATAACTTGCATCAAGTTCAATAATAAATCAAAAAAGGTGTTATAACTTGCATCAAGTTCAATAATAAATCAAAAAAAGTGTTATAACTTGCATCAAGTTCAATAATAAATTAAAAAAAGTGTTATAACTTGCATCAAGTTCAATAATAAATCAAATAACTTGCATCAAGTTCAATAATAAATCAAAAAAGGTGTTATAACTTGCATCAAGTTCAATAATAAATCAAAAAAAGTGTTATAACTTGCATCAAGTTCAATAATAAATCAAAAAAAGTGTTATAACTTGCATCAAGTTCAATAATAAATCAAATAACTTGCATCAAGTTCAATAATAAATAAAATAAAAGTGCCACTTTGCAATCTTTGCAAAAAAAAAAAAAAGGAGGAGCTATGCATTTGGCAAGACAGGGCAAGTGACAGCACTTTTCCCCAGGAGAGCCACCTTGCTTCACTGTGAAACAGCACTGCTGTATGATCAGCTCCCATTTCCTCACACAGTGCAGAGAACAGTCGCACTTTCAGTGGTCGTGTTTTGATCAAATTTACCGCGCTCACAACATCTGTTAAAACCTCATTGAGTTCGGGGCTGAGCTGTTTCCCGGTGAATGACACAGTGTGTGCCCGTCAGATTTTTGTTTCTCTGCAGGCGCTGGCTCTGGCTCGACGACCTTTGAGGTGCGAGTCACAAATGTATATATTTGTGTAATTGTGGTCCACACATTAGCCTGCTACCCATCCACGCGAAAGTTTGTTCCGCTTAGCCCCGCCCCCATTAGTTACTGTTGCTATGTCTGTCAAACTTTCGCTCCTACCGAGAAATTTAAAGCCTACAGGAAAAATAAGTACCGGTAATTTCCATTTATTTATATAGCGGATTTCACAGACAGAATCACAAAGTGATTTACAGTGTGTATAGAAAATGAAAGCATAGTAAAAAAAAAATATCTAAGAATATAATAATAAAAAAATGTTTTTAAAGTGAAATTTCCTCCCGTTGTCATGTCTCTATTCCCCACCAGTGGGGCGCGCCCCACACTTTGAGAAACGCTGCTTTAAATGCATTTAAATTGTGTTAATTGAAAGAAAACACCCCCAGGAGGTTGCCTACAGCCACATTCGTATTGTAGAGTCCACACAAACGACGGGATGCTTGATGTAGACTCATTTATTTCATTTCTAGGGCCAAATAAGAAACTTCCTGCGTACAGTTTGTGATGAAGTTGTTCGTCAACAACAAGAACTAGAACCCAAAAAAATTAGGAGGAGTTTCACATTCACGGGCGAGCGTGAAATGCCCGCGCATGATTTGTTTGCCGTTGGCGGCGGCGATGACATGATGAGAAAATCAATGGGGGCCGGCGGCTTAAGCGAGTGCTGTCAGCGGCGCCGGACGGAATTGCACGCGCGCGGGCCGGCCCGTGTTGTGATGGCGTATTAATTGGCGGCGCGGTGAGGCTTGTATCCACTCATCTCTCCGCTGACAGGCCCGCTGCAGGAGAAAAAGGATTCCTCCGGATTGAGTGCCATTTTCTCTTCTTTAACAAGGAAATTAGTGTGTAAAGGAGATCTGTCAGGATAAAGTGCAGCCCTCCCCGCCCTCCGCCCGGTGCCTCCATCCGCCTCGCTCCCTCGTTTCCCTTCCACTCAATGGCTCCCTCAGGGGATCTTCCTTGAGCATTAGCAGAACACATCCAATGTCTCAGCTACATGATTTCATGATATGATTTGTGGCGGGGATTTGCAATAATCCGCAAATAAAGTTGACTCTCTCAATAAGAGGGGCGCACAAGCAGAACCCCACCTTTTAACATCTTCCCGCTCTTTAACGGCCCCCCCCCAAAATAACACGGGAAAATAAAAAGCAATTGTTTTTGCATTGGCAATTTATTGTTTTGGCTTTTTATGACGGTGATTAATTGGTTGACAGGAAGCTGGCTGATATTACCCAGAATGCATCACGCCCTCATTTGAAACGTTGACTTCCTCTCTGCGCCTCATCGCACGTGTGCCATGCAGCCATGCGCTCCACTGCAGTAGGAAGGGCATTCATAAGGACGCATTTACCTGACACATGAAACGTGACAAATTTGTGTGTGTGTGTGTGTGGGGGGGGGGGTTTGCACTATCCACTTAAGCCACCAAATGGTGATAGAGTGTTGACTACCGCCTAATGACTGAGCTACGTCATTTCCTGGGACGTGCCACAGGGCATTTCCTGTGGGACGGGATTCGTTCCCAGGGATTCTAATAAAGAACCATATCTTTTTCTTTACTATAGTGGCCCCGATAACGGGAACCGGTTCTCAAAAAGGGATTCGAGTCCGTGGAATCGGTTCTTTTCTTATCGAACAACCGGGAGAACCGGTTTCCAACATCATCCCTAGTGCCGGTATACCGTACAATGCTATTTTTGACAAAATATTACGACCAGATATTTAGGAGCCATTGCAACTCTTTGAATTAATTCTATTTTTATTTAAATAACAAATAATATGTAGTGATACACATCGTTATCACAGAAGGCTGCATATGAAAATTAAAATGATATCACAATATCATTTTCCCATTACTAGTATGCACTGCTTTCTTCTTATCCACGGTGCAAGCAAACAGGGGTTTTCAAGCTCTGGCTTCTTCTTGGCATTACATTAAAGGCTGTGCTGCTCTGTATTTGTCGCGGAGTCACACTCGGTGGGAACTCGTCAAACCGCTTTGACCAGGTGATTAAAAATGGCTGTAACTTTTTTCAGCGCCGGGTGACGGACAGCCGAAAGGGGCCAAATTTGAATAAGTCGTAGGGGGGGAAAAAACCCAAAACAAATCCAAACATCCTGGCTTGATTTAAAATGCACTCTGCATGTGTGATGGGCACAGGTAAGTGAGGGAGACAATTAGGGAATATCTGCCAGTTCAGGAGCTGCATACTAAAAAAAAAAAAAAAAAAAAAAAAAAAAATAGAGCAGAGGGAGGAGGGGGGGAGGTAAATCACTATTTCCCCCATCTGGCCCCGACTGCGTCGAGAACCGCAGCTGAGGTCCGATTCCACCCGTCAATCACAGCCCGCCTCGCGGTGGGGTGTGCGTCCCGGCGAGCGAGCCGACCCCCCGAGTCATTAGCACGCACGCTGCAAGTGTACGGAGGAGCGCCACGGTTTAAACATCCCCAGCCTGTGACAGGATCAGTTTAGCGATCTGCAGGATTGATCTCCTCTTTAAAGTTTTTGCCTGAGGCGACTCTAATTGGGAACGAGGCCGCCTCCCGACTCCCCTCACTCCCTTAACTGTCAGTCTTGGCTTTGTTTACTGAGGACATGCCCAAACCTATTTACTCAATAATGAGGAGACGTGGTGGGGATGCTGCTGATCACATTCAGGCTCCCAGCGGGGCCCCTGCATGGCGGGGAGGGCGGAAACATCATTTTTACACTTTGGGAGATGCTCAAAGTTCGCTCGCGACGGAAGGGGACATTTTACCCTTTTTTCTCACCCAGCAGGCACCGCTGCATTGAGAACTTGTTGAGTTAGGTCCTGACGTTGGGCAACTCAAATACAACGTTGAAACAACATGCTTTTTGACGACGTTTAATCAATGTTGGGTTCTGACGTTGATTTGACCATTGAAATTTTGTCATTTATCAATCAATATTCTACAAGACAAATACAACGTTGAAATAACATGCTTTTTGACTATTATAGAATATTATTTGCATACAGAATTTTGTTTGCCACTTGCCTGTGTATGAAAAGTGCTATATAAACCATTTTAGGGCAATGGAAGCCATAATAATAATAATAATAATAATAATATTATTATAATTATTATTATAATATTATATAATAATATTGTTATAATAATCATATTATTATACAATATAATAATAATGATAATAATAATATATAATTATATTATAATTATATAATAATAATAATAATACTATTATATTTTAATATTTTTATTATAATATTATATACAAATATTATAATATAATAATATTATATAATATAATATTATTATTATTATTATATAATAATATTAATCATAATAATAATAGGGACCCAGCAGCATTATTACAATTATTATAATATTATATAATAATATTATTATAATAATCATATTGGCAACACTAAATTGGCCCTAGTGTGTGGATGTGAGTGTGAATGTTGTCTGTCTATCTGTGTTGGCCCTGCGATGAGGTGGCGACTTGTCCAGGGTGTACCCCGCCTTCCGCCCGATTGTAGCTGAGATAGGCTCCAGCGCCCCCCGCGACCCCAAAGGGAATAAGCGGTAGAACATGGATGGATGGATGGATATTATATAATAATAATACTATTAATAATAATAATGATAATAATAATAATAATTATTATTATTATTGTTATTATAATAATAATTATTATTATAATAATATAATAATAATAATATATTATAATATTATAATATAATAATATTATATAATATAATATTATTATTATTATTATTATATAATAATATTAATCATAATAATAATAGGGACCCAGCAGCATTATTACAATTATTATAATATTATATCATAATATTATTATAATAATCATATTATATAATAATAATACTATTATTAATAATAATGATAATAATAATAATAATTATTATTATTATTGTTATTATAATAATAATTATTATTATAATAATATAATAATAATATATTATAATATTATTATTATGATATAATAATATTATTATAATAATATTATTATATAATATCATAATAATAATATTACATACAATTATTATTAATAATAATAATATAATAATAATACTAATAATAGAGACCCAGCAGTGTGTTTAATTATTAGTATTATAATATTATATAATTATATTATGTGTTGGCCCCGCGATGAGGTGGCGACTTGTCCAGGGTGTACCCCGCCTTCCGCCCGATTGTAGCTGAGATAGGCTCCAGCGCCCCCCGCGACCCCAAAGGGAATAAGCGGTAGAAAATGGATGGATGGATTATTATAATAATCATATTGTTATATAATATAATAATGATAATAATATTATTATTAATAATAATGATAATACTACTACTACTAAAAATTATTATTATAATTATATAGTAATAATAATATTATACTATAATATTATTATTATAATATTATTATATAATATTATTATTATAATAATAATAATATTATATAATATAATAGTATTTGTATTATTACATAATAATAGTATTAATAATAATAATAATCATAGGGACCCAGCAGTGTGTTTAAAGCCCCTAAATGCAGGAGTGGATGGCTTCGGCCCCCCTTTTCACTTGTAGTGGATTCCTCACACTGTCCCTCTCATTTAGCTTGTTTTCATTTGCGGCGAGCGACAAAGCCTTTGGTGGCGTGGCTAAGGAGTCCATTGATGCCTATTGGGATTATGGATGATGAAGTGGAGAGGCTGCTGCTATCACGGCGACACAACGCTGCTCTTAATAGAAAAGCATTTAGGAGGGGGGGTGGGGGGGCATTCTGACACTCCACTGATAAGAGGCGGCTCTTCAGAGGTGGTTGTGTGTACAATGATGAGGATACAATGACACACATGTTGCGTCTGACAGGTGGTGATTTAGATGTGGGCTGGAAAGGGGCGGGGGGGGGGGGGGTTAAAAATGGACGGCATGAAGCGATAGTTTCATGCATGCCGTATTTCCTTATTTCCTCCTACTTATGGCTGTGATTTGAGGCAAGCATGCATTGTCATTACTCACAGGGAGAGAGAGGAGATATGCAGAGTGGGAGAGCTGTCAGTTTGAGGAATGAGGCCGATAAGAGGAAGGGACTCGGCAGATGGGCGGCACACTTCTCAATTAAACATGTAAATACCAAAAGCAGGCGGCGAGCGAGATGAGCGAGTTAAACAAACACGGCGGCGTGCTGTGATTAGCGCCGCCACCTTTTTGGTGCTTTTAAACTCCACTGAACCCACTTAATCCCACTCGGCTTCTGCCGTATTCCGCACTTCCTGCTTTTCCCACCGCTTCATCCCTCTCCTTCAAGCCTCTTGAAGACTTTCCACAGCCCTTGACCCACTTTACAAATGTAAAACACACAAAGTGTACATTTCACGCCCGCAAACGTGGGACGTAAATGCCGAGGCGGTGAATGTCCCGAACCCGCAAAGAGGTCAGGCCTTTAATTGGTTATTTCCCAAACCTCATTAGAAGTAACTTCATTACCTCTCAACATGATTTGGAGTGCATGAGAAAGTGGTCCTTTATTGTAGCAACATTTTAAAATGGGATACATATATGTGTGTATATACAGTACAGGTCAAAAGTTTGGACACACCTTCTCATTTCAATGCGTTTTCTTTATTTTCATGACTATTTACATTGTAGATTGTCACTGAAGGCATCACAATTATGATACCTGTGAAGTGAAGAAAATAAAGAAAATGTATTGAAATGAGAAGGTGTGTCTAAACCTTTGGCCTGTACTGCATAAGTGTATGTATGTATGTATGTATGTATATATATAAATATATACATATATGTATGTATGTATGTATATATATATATGTATATGTATATGTGTGTATATGAGTGTGTATATATATATATAAAAATATATATATATGTATATATATATATATATATATATATATATATATATATGTATGTGTGTGTGGGAAAAAATCACAAGACTATTTCATAAAATGAAATAGTCTTGTGATTTTTTCCCACACATACATATATTGCGCTCTACTACGGTATCGAGCACTATTTTTTGGATAACCTTATTAAGACATATATATATATATATATATATATATATACATATACATATGTATATATAAATATATATATGTCTTAATAAGGTTATCCAAAAAAAAAAAAAAAAAATATATATATATATATATATATTGCGCTCTACTACGGTATCGAGCACTATTTTTTGGATAACCTTATTAAGACATATATATATATATATATATATACACATATACATATGTATATATAAATATATATATGTCTTAATAAGGTTATCCAAAAAATAGTGCTCGATACCGTAGTAGAGCGCAATATATGTATGTGTGGGGAAAAAAATCACAAGACTACTTCATCTCTACAGGCCTGTTTCATGAGGGGGGGTTCCCTCAATCATCAGGAGATTTTAATGGGAACATTCACATACCATGGTTTATATAGGGCACAGTGTGGGTGGGTACAGGCTGGCGTAGGGGCGTGGTGATTGGCTCATGTGTTACCTAGGAGGTGTTTCCGTCTGTGGCGGCATGCTGATACAATTTCGCTGCGCTTGTTGAGGGATGACAGGTCTGGACGGTATATAATAAACAGTTTCTCTTTCAAGCATAGGTTGCATCTTTTATTACCACTATTGTAAGGTGTGCTGGATGCAAGAATTTGCCATGTTATTGAATATTCAACATTATTGTCTTTGAGGTCCCAAATGTGTTTGCTGAGTTCTGTGGTATTCCGCAGGTTTTGGTTCCTGAAAGAAGCCTTGTGATTGTTCCATCTGGTTTTAAACTCTCCCTCGGTTAATCCTACATATGTGTCGGATGTGTTAATGTCCTTACGTGTTACCTTAGATTGGTAGACAACTGATGTTTGTAAGCACCCCCCGTTGAGAGGGCAATCAGGTTTCTTGCGGCAGTTGCAGCCTTTGTTGGTTTTGGGGTCGCTCTGTCTGGGGGCCGACGGCTCATTTGCAATTGTTTTGTTGTGGTTTGAGATAATTTGTCGTATATTGTTCATACAGCTGTAGCTCAATTTAATGTTGTTCTTGTTGAATACTTTTCTTAGGGTGTTGTCTTTGGGAAAGTGTTTGTCAATCAGAGTGAGGAATTTGTGGCCAATGTTAGTTGAGACGTTTTTGCTGTATGGGGGGTTGTACCAGATGATGTTGTTTCGTTTTCTGTTCTTTTTTGGTTGGTTTCCTGGCGTGGGTTCATAGGTGAGGGTGAAATTGTATCCGCTTTCATCAAGGGCTTTTTGGTACGGGGGGGTTGCTTGGTCAAATTCAGCTTTGCTAGATGACAGCATCGATAGCCTTTTATTAATTCCGGTAGGTATTCTTTTCGTGGTGGTGGGTGGGTGGTTGCTGTCATGGTGCACGTATTGGAATGTTGTGTTGGATTTCGTGAATGGTTGGTAGCTGTTATTTCTCAGGTTGAAAGTGACGTCGAGGAAGTTGACGGTTTGCTTGTTGGCTTCAATCGTGATCCGTAGGCCGTTCTCTTTGAAAATTTGGCATATGCGCTTCTTGGTATTCTCGCTGCTCCTTGGCGAGGCGCGACACACTGCCAGTCCGTCATCACGGTAAATACCAAGGTTCAGGTTGAGGCTAGCGAGCTGGGAGAGGAGGAAACTCCCAACGAGTTCAGATGCAACCTATGCTTGAAAAAGAGAAACTGTTTATCATATACCGTCCAGACCTGTCATCCCTCAACAAGCGCAGCGAAATTGTATCAGCATGCCGCCACAGACGGAAACGCCTCCTAGGTAACACATGAGCCAATCACCACGCCCCTACGCCAGCCTGTACCCACACACTCTGTGCCCTATATAAACCATGGTATGTGAATGCTCCCGTTAAAATCTCCTGATGATTGAGGGAACCCCTCATGAAACAGGCCTGTAGAGATGAAGTAGTCTTGTGATTTTTTTCCCCCACACATACATATATATATATATATATATATATATATATATATATATATATATATATATATTGAAGACTCGTTAATTGAAGCATTTGACATAAGCTACAAATGTATGTTTGTAGACCACCACAATGTATCCCAGCAGGTGGTGCTGACACATTAGCTGACGATATGTTGTACGTACCATTCAAGTTCAAATGAAAATAGAAACTAGACGTACATTTTCACGTACAGTACATGTTTGTCGTGCTTAAATGTGCTAATGGCTGCTTTCACAATTAGCCTTCCAGACAAGGAAACAGATTTCAAGCAGCTATTTTAATAAATATCAAGTGTATTAATTGTCCATCACTTTTTGCACAGGCGCCCCCCTCAAGCGGGGCCTGATGTGAGCGGCGGGGGGGGGGGGGGATGGTAAATACCTCTGTAGGCAGTGTCCCTGACATTAATAACAATGAGATTGGCATAAGCACGGGCAAGATTCACAGTTTGACATTCAGGCCAGATGCTATCTCGGCGCCTCGGCGCGCGGGAAACGCGGCGAGAAGACAGACATCTGTCACTTGTTACCTTTTGAAGTGAATAAGAGAGAGCGCCGCGGCCAAAAAAAAGTGCGCGGCGGCGGACAAAAGGCCGTTCTGACCGACGGACCCTCGGTGTTTACAAACGGGGGAGGGCGACAGCAGCAACTCCAGATGAATGGATCACCGCCGTTGATCTCGCCTCCTCATTCCGTGTGCTAAGTTATTCCGTGGCTGCTAACCCAGCAGGGGGGGTTGGCTGGGCTGGGTGTGGGTACAGGAAGTTGAGAGAGGCAGACAGAACGCCTGAAGGACTCTGGAGGAGCTGAGCGCTTCTGCAGCCTGAAAAAAATAAAAATATCAGACTCCCCAACAACCGACTGAACACTTCTGTAACCGGAGGTAGCAAACATAATCCTTCTTATTAATGAGTGGATGATGCTACATTAGGGCAATATTTGCAATAGTGTGCAAACATCTATAGCCCAGCCACAGAAACTTCCACTTCGCCCACAAAAAGAAAAAATGTTTGCTAAGGAATTACTGAGCACGATAACGCTTACTTATTCATTCCGTCATGGCAGAGCTTCCGCATTACGTGAATATGCCCCCTGGTGGTTGAGAGAAGTATAAAGAGATGATAGCAACTGGATTTAGTGGCAATATTCCCCATGAAATGCTCCAAAATTGCAGAACACAGTTGGAGCGGGTTGAACTGTAAGGGGGAGCCCAAAAGAGGAATTGGATTAGGACACACCAGACTGAATTGGACATTGCACCTTATAAACAAACAGGGTTACGTGACAGCTGCAATGAGGTAGCGTCGGTGGAAAATGCAATCATTCATTGGTGGGAATACGCTGGAAAAAAACTAAGAGAGGAATGTAAAAAGGAAGTTAGGAAGTACAAAGAGATGATAGCAACTGGATTTAGTGGCAATATTCCCCATGAAATGCTCCAAAATTGCAGAACACAGTCGGAGCGGGTTGAACTGTAAGGGGGAGCCCAAAAGAGGAATTGGATTAGGACACACCAGACTGAATTGGACATTGCACCTTATAAACAAACAGCCATCAGGGTTATGTGACAGCTGCAATGAGGTCGCGTCGGTGGAAAACGCAATCATTCATTGGTGGGAATACGCTGGAAAAAACTAAGAGAGGAATGTAAAAAGGAAGTTAGGAAGTACAAAGAGATGATAGCAACTGGATTTAGTGGCGCTATTCCCCATGACATGCTCCAAATTGCAGAACACAGTTGGAGCGGGTTGAACTGTAAGGGGGAGCCCACAAGAGGAATTGGATTAGGACACACCAGACTGAATTGGACATTGCACCTTATAAACAAACAGCCATCAGGGTTACGTGACAGCTGCAATGAGGTAGCGTCGGTGGAAAACGCAATCATTCATTGGTGGAAATACGCTGGAAAAAACTAAGAGAGAAAGTTAAAAAGGAAGTTAGGAAGTACAAAGAGATGATAGCAACTGGATTTAGTGGCAATATTCCCCATGAAATGCTCCAAAATTGCAGAACACAGTTGGAGCGGGTTGAACTGTAAGGGGGAGCCCAAAAGAGGAATTGGATTAGGACACACCAGACTGAATTGGACATTGCACCTTATAAACAAACAGGGTTACGTGACAGCTGCAATGAGGTAGCATCGGTGGAAAATGCAATCATTCATTGGTGGAAATACGCTGGAAAAAACTAAGAGAGGAAGTTAAAAAGGAAGTTAGGAAGTACAAAGAGATGATAGCAACTGGATTTAGTGGCAATATTCCCCATGATATGCTCCAAAATTGCAGAACACAGTTGTAGCGGGTTGAACTGTAAGGGGGAGCCCAAAAGAGGAATTGGATTAGGACACACCAGACTGAATTGGACATTGCACCTTATAAACAAACAGCCATCAGGGTTACGTGACAGCTGCAATGAGGTAGCGTCGGTGGAAAATGCAATCATTCATTGGTGGGAATACGCTGGAAAAAACTAAGAGAGGAAGTTAAAAAGGAAGTTAGGAAGTACAAAGAGATGATAGCAACTGGATTTAGTGGCAATATTCCCCATGAAATGCTCCAAAATTGCAGAACACAGTCGGAGCGGGTTGAACTGTAAGGGGGAGCCCACAAGAGGAATTGGATTAGGACACACCAGACTGAATTGGACATTGCACGTTATAAACAAACAGGGTTACGTGGCAGCTGCAATGAGGTAGCGTCGGTGGAAAATGCAATCATTCATTGGTGGAAATATACGCTGGAAAAAACTAAGAGAGGAAGTTAAAAAGGAAGTTAGGAAGTACAAAGAGATGATAGCAACTGGATTTAGTGGGAATATTCCCCATGAAATGCTCCAAAATTGCAGAACACAGTTGGAGCGGGTTGAACTGTAAGGGGGAGCCCAAAAGAGGGATTGGATTAGGACACACCAGACTGAATTGGACATTGCACCTTATAAACAAACAGCCATCAGGGTTATGTGACAGCTGCAATGAGGTAGCGTCGGTGGAAAATGCAATCATTCATTGGTGGGAATACGCTGGAAAAAACTAAGAGAGGAAGTTAAAAGGAAGTTAGGAAGTACAAAGAGATGATAGCAACTGGATTTAGTGGCAATATTCCCCATGAAATGCTCCAAAATTGCAGAACACAGTTGGAGCGGGTTGAACTGTAAGGGGGAGCCCAAAAGAGGAATTGGATTAGGACACACCAGACTGAATTGGACATTGCACCTTATAAACAAACAGGGTTATGTGACAGCTGCAATGAGGTAGCATCGGTGGAAAATGCAATCATTCATTGGTGGAAATATACGCTGGAAAAAACTAAGAGAGGAAGTTAAAAAGGAAGTTAGGAAGTACAAAGAGATGATAGCAACTGGATTTAGTGGCGCTATTCCCCATGACATGCTCCAAATTGCAGAACACAGTTGGAGCGGGTTGAACTGTAAGGGGGAGCCCAAAAGAGGAATTGGATTAGGACACACCAGACTGAATTGGACATTGCACCTTATAAACAAACAGCCATCAGGGTTACGTGACAGCTGCAATGAGGTAGCGTCGGTGGAAAATGCAATCATTAATTGGTGGAAATACGCTGGAAAAAACTAAGAGAGGAATGTAAAAAGGAAGTTAGGAAGTACAAAGAGATGATAGCAACTGGATTTAGTGGCAATATTCCCCATGAAATGCTCCAAAATTGCAGAACACAGTTGGAGCGGGTTGAACTGTAAGGGGGAGCCCAGAAGAGGAATTGGATTAGGACACACCAGACTGAATTGGACATTGCACCTTATAAACAAACAGCCATCAGGGTTATGTGACAGCTGCAATGAGGTAGCGTCGGTGGAAAATGCAATCATTCATTGGTGGGAATACGCTGGAAAAAACTAAGAGAGGAAGTTAAAAAGGAAGTTAGGAAGTACAAAGAGATGATAGCAACTGGATTTAGTGGCAATATTCCCCATGAAATGCTCCAAAATTGCAGAACACAGTTGGAGCGGGTTGAACTGTAAGGGGGAGCCCACAAGAGGGATTGGATTAGGACACACCAGACTGAATTGGACATTGCACGTTATAAACAAACAGGGTTACGTGGCAGCTGCAATGAGGTAGCGTCGGTGGAAAATGCAATCATTCATTGGTGGAAATATACGCTGGAAAAAACTAAGAGAGGAATGTAAAAAGGAAGTTAGGAAGTACAAAGAGATGATAGCAACTGGATTTAGTGGCAATATTCCCCATGAAATGCTCCAAATTGCAGAACACAGTCGGAGCGGGTTGAACTGTAAGGGGGAGCCCAAAAGAGGAATTGGATTAGGACACACCAGACTGAATTGGACATTGCACCTTATAAACAAACAGGGTTACGTGACAGCTGCAATGAGGTAGCGTCGGTGGAAAATGCAATCATTCATTGGTGGAAATACGCTGGAAAAAACTAAGAGAGGAAGGTAAAAAGGAACTTAGGAAGTACAAAGAGATGATAGCAACTGGATTTAGTGGCAATATTCCCCATGAAATGCTCCAAAATTGCAGAACACAGTTGGAGCGGGTTGAACTGTAAGGGGGAGCCCAAAAGAGGAATTGGATTAGGACACACCAGACTGAATTGGACATTGCACCTTATAAACAAACAGGGTTATGTGACAGCTGCAATGAGGTAGCATCGGTGGAAAATGCAATCATTCATTGGTGGAAATATACGCTGGAAAAAACTAAGAGAGGAAGTTAAAAAGGAAGTTAGGAAGTACAAAGAGATGATAGCAACTGGATTTAGTGGCGCTATTCCCCATGACATGCTCCAAATTGCAGAACACAGTTGGAGCGGGTTGAACTGTAAGGGGGAGCCCAAAAGAGGAATTGGATTAGGACACACCAGACTGAATTGGACATTGCACCTTATAAACAAACAGCCATCAGGGTTATGTGACAGCTGCAATGAGGTAGCATCGGTGGAAAATGCAATCATTCATTGGTGGGAATACGCTGGAAAAAACTAACAGAGGAATGTAAAAAGGAAGTTAGGAAGTACAAAGAGATGATAGCAACTGGATTTAGTGGCGCTATTCCCCATGAAATGCTCCAAATTGCAGAAGGCGAGGCAAGGCGACTTTATTTATATAGCACGTTTACAACCATTTTTAAATTGGACCAAAGTGCTTTGCAGGTTAAAAAGCATAGAGCAAAAAACAAAACATAATCAATGAATGCGCACAACAAGATAGTGCAAAAGCAATACGGTAAAAAGTTAAAAGTTAAAGTACCAATGATTGTCACACACACACTAGGTGTGTCGAAATTATTCTCTGTAAATACCTTCCATTACTACTATTAGGACACAGGTGTCAAATTCAAGGCCCGCGTTTCTGGGTGTTGTTGATACATGGCTTTGGCTTTGCATAGTAGAGCTCTTTAGTTAAAAGTTCAAGTACCAATGATTGTCACACACACACACGAGGTGTGACGAAATTATTCTCTGTAAATACCTTCCATTACTACTATTAGGACACAGGTGTCAAATTCAAGGCCCGCGTTTCTGGGTGTTGTTGATACATGGCTTTGGCTTTGCATAGTAGAGCTCTTTAGTTAAAAGTTCAAGTACCAATGATTGTCACACACACACACTAGGTGTGGCGAAATTATTCTCTGTAAATACCTTCCATTACTACTATTAGGACACAGGTGTCAAACTCAAGGCCCGCGTTTCTGGGTGTTGTTGATACATGGCTTTGGCTTTGCATAGTAGAGCTCTTTAGTTAAAAGTTCAAGTACCAATGATTGTCACACACACACTAGGTATGGCGAAATTATTCTCTGTAAATACCTTCCATTACTACTATTAGGACACAGGTGTCAAACTCAAGGCCCGCGTTTCTGGGTGTTGTTGATACATGGCTTTGGCTTTGCATAGTAGAGCTCTTTAGTTAAAAGTTCAAGTACTAATGATTGTCACACACACACTAGGTGTGGCGAAATTATTCTCTGCAAATACCTTCCATTACTACTATTAGGACACAGGTGTCAAACTCAAGGCCCGCGTTTCTGGGTGTTGTTGATACATGGTTTTGGCTTTGCATAGTAGAGCTCTTTAGTTAAAAGTTAAAGTACCAATGATTGTCACACACACACACACTAGGTGTGACGAAATTATTCTCTGTAAATACCTTCCATTACTACTATTAGGACACAGGTGTCAAACTCAAGGCCCACGTTTCTGGGTGTTGTTGATACATGGCTTTGGCTATGCATAGTAGAGCTCTTTAGTTAAAAGTTCAAGTACCAATGATTGTCACACACACACACACACGAGGTGTGGCGAAATTATTCTCTGTAAATACCTTCCATTACTACTATTAGGACACAGGTGTCAAACTCAAGGCCCGCGTTTCTGGGTGTTGTTGATACATGGCTTTGGCTTTGCATAGTAGAGCTCTTTAGTTAAAAGTTCAAGTACCAATGATTGTCACACACACACTAGGTATGGCGAAATTATTCTCTGTAAATACCTTCCATTACTACTATTAGGACACAGGTGTCAAACTCAAGGCCCACGTTTCTGGGTGTTGTTGATACATGGCTTTGGCTTTGCATAGTAGAGCTCCTTAGTTAAAAGTTCAAGTATCAATGATTGTCATACACACACTAGGTGTGACGAAATTATTCTCTGTAAATACCTTCCATTACTACTATTAGGACACAGGTGTCAAATTCAAGGCCCGCGTTTCTGGGTGTTGTTGATACATGGCTTTGGCTTTGCATAGTAGAGCTCTTTAGTTAAAAGTTAAAGTACTAATGATTGTCACACACACACACACACACTAGGTGTGACGAAATTATTCTCTGTAAATACCTTCCATTACTACTATTAGGACACAGGTGTCAAACTCAAGGCCCACGTTTCTGGGTGTTGTTGATACATGGCTTTGGCTTTGCATAGTAGAGCTCTTTAGTTAAAAGTTAAAGTACTAATGATTGTCACACACACACTAGGTGTGACGAAATTATTCTCTGTAAATACCTTCCATTACTACTATTAGGACACAGGTGTCAAATTCAAGGCCCGCGTTTCTGGGTGTTGTTGATACATGGCTTTGGCTTTGCATAGTAGAGCTCCTTAGTTAAAAGTTCAAGTACCAATGATTGTCATACACACACTAGGTGTGACGAAATTATTCTCTGTAAATACCTTCCATTACTACTATTAGGACACAGGTGTCAAATTCAAGGCCCGCGTTTCTGGGTGTTGTTGATACATGGCTTTGGCTTTGCATAGTAGAGCTCTTTAGTTAAAAGTTAAAGTACTAATGATTGTCACACACACACTAGGTATGGCGAAATTATTCTCTGTAAATACCTTCCATTACTACTATTAGGACACAGGTGTCAAACTCAAGGCCCACGTTTCTGGGTGTTGTTGATACATGGCTTTGGCTTGCATAGTAGAGCTCTTTAGTTAAAAGTTCAAGTACCAATGATTGTCACACACACACACACTAGGTATGGCGAAATTATTCTCTGTAAATACCTTCCATTACTACTATTAGGACACAGGTGTCAAACTCAAGGCCCGCGTTTCTGGGTGTTGTTGATACATGGCTTTGGCTTTGCATAGTAGAGCTCTTTAGTTAAAAGTTAAAGTACTAATGATTGTCACACACACACTAGGTGTGGCGAAATTATTCTCTGTAAATACCTTCCATTACTACTATTAGGACACAGGTGTCAAACTCAAGGCCCGCGTTTCTGGGTGTTGTTGATACATGGCTTTGGCTTTGCATAGTAGAGCTCTTTAGTTAAAAGTTCAAGTACCAATGATTGTCACACACACACACACTAGGTGTGACGAAATTATTCTCTGTAAATACCTTCCATTACTACTATTAGGACACAGGTGTCAAATTCAAGGCCCGCGTTTCTGGGTGTTGTTGATACATGGCTTTGGCTTTGCATAGTAGAGCTCTTTAGTTAAAAGTTAAAGTACTAATGATTCTCACACACACACTAGGTGTGGCGAAATTATTCTCTGCATTTGACCCATCACTCTTGGTCACCCCCTGGGAGGTGAGGGGAGCAGTGAGCAGCAGCAGTGGCCGCGCCCGGGAATCATTTTTGGCGACTTAACCCCCAATTGCAACCCTTGATGCTGAGTGCCAAGCAGGGAGGTAATGGGTCCCATTTTTATAGTCTTTGGTATGACTCGGCCGGGGTTTGCCTGCGGCCCCTGGACCCTGGCTACTAGGTTTTTCTGATTTCAAAAGTTGGCAGGTATGTAAAGAGCCGCATGCGAGCCGCGGGTTGCTGACCTCCAAGTTAGACGTTTGTGTAAACGCGACGCTATTTCCGCGTTCTCCGGAACAATAGCCGCGTATTAATTCATCCACCCCGTCAGGCCTCCTCAGTGCCGCTTCTATTTCAGTCGCGCGTCAAGTGAGAGCGGCTATATCTGGCTGGCAATTAAGCCGGTCCTGCCTCCCCTTGATGCTTGATTAGTCCGATTGATGGAGGAGGCCATATGTGGCGGTGTCAAAACTTGGCAGACGGGCGCCATCCTCTCAAATGAGAGGCAGGCAATAAAGAGGCAGGCTGCCCAGAGTGGGTGCACGTATGCCCCGCCCCCTCCTCCTCTCCAGAGGGTCTTCAGTCGGGCGATGACCAGCTCCGGCCGAGCCGGGCAGAGGTGGAGGGGGGGTGTCGCACGCTGCAGGACACAGGCGTGTTTGGTTTAGAAAGCAGAAAAAGACATGGCCGCCTTCCCAATCTCGCTGGGAGACAACAAAAAGGGAATGCTTGAGAAGGGGAAGCAGCGGGAGGAGAGCACAAAGACAAAGGCGCGGGCAAGGTCAGTGTAGCTAATGGGCCTGAGCGGTGGGCTGCCTGGGGCTAGGCACACTTCTCCTCTCTCTCCTCGCACGCCCCGACCCTTCAAAGGGCCTTCAGTCCGGCCCTCCTCGTCCTCCATCGCTCTTTCTTCTTCATTTGTCACACACACACACACACACACACACAAAGGTGCCTTTAAAGAGCCGGCCAGAAAGCGCTATCAACAATTAATGGCGACACCAACGCGAGTTGCGGCTTTGGCCGGGCTCCACCGCCGAGACAGCGGAGCAGCGAGTGGCCAGCTGAGCTCGCCCGCCCGTCTCCGCCACCTGACACCGGGGGCACCTCTTGGCACACACACGGCCCCTCATTTGGATGAAGATTCCACACACAAAATCCCCAAGCCCCGCCCCTTTTTTTCCTTTCTGACGGCATCATAACATCCTCGCGATCATACCCACTAGGGATGTCCGATAATGGCTTTTTCCGATATTGTCAAACTCTTTAATTACTGATACCGATATCAACCGATACCGATATCAACTGATATATACAGTTGTGGAATTAACACATTATTATGCCTAATTTGGACAGTCAGGTATGGTGAAGATAAGGTCCTTTTTTTTTTTTCCAACTTTTTTTATTGGCATTTTCAAATAAGACAGAAAAAAGTGCAAGTCGAAACAGTACAATTTTAAAGTCAGTAAATTATTCACACCCTTTCCCTTAAAACCCAAACCACCCACCCACCCTCCCACCCAGGCCCGGCCCTAACCAATCTGGCGCCCTAGGCAAGATTTTAGGTGGCGCCCCCCCCCCCCCCACATCGGCAGTGAAGTGTATATACTCACAAGAAACCGAATAGCTTTGTATTTGACCTTTTTTTACTTAAAGAAAGCAAATTAACAATCAGAATAGTTAACAAGATTAAAAAAAATATGAATAAATAAATGAATGCAAAAAATAAAAAATGAATATATGAAATACAATATTTTTTTACATACATATTGCTTAATTAACATTAATGATGTGCACTTTAACAACTAGGCTTACAACTATACCTAATATATAAAGGGGTGGAAAAGTGACTATTACCTGCAGGGCAAACATTAGCTAACCAGAAGGCAATAACAATGTAAACAAAAAACACCTGCTTAAAAGATCTAATACAAATGTCCCTGAGGAATGTAAGGTGGGAGTACTGTAATTACCTAACGTTACATTATTATTTTCCATAACAATTTACCCCCCTCCACAATATTAACCCGACGTTAAAACAGAACTAGCTATTTATTGATTAGCAATTGCCGAATCATGTAACATTAGCTTAATGCTAAAAAGCCAGGTTACTATCACATTCTGTAACAGACAAATAATTTCATAATTTTTCTACTCCTCTTCTTTTCTCTTTTTTCTTCCCTGGGCACCTGACAGTTTTGGCCGTTTTGACATCTTGTGTTGATTTTTTGATGTGGTGACGTCCAAAAAGAGTCATGATACGGGAAGGGAGGGGGCGCACCGTGGGGGCGTAATGTTGTAACAAATAATATTTCTATTATATAGGCTTTACTTTGCATTTTAATTAACGAGGGATTATTTTTTGTATTTAGAAATAATAGTACCAACTTTTTTTTTTCTCCAACATTTGTGGCACTGGCATGGCGCCCCCTGATGGACGGCGCCCTTAGAATTTGCCTATACGGCCTATGCCACGGGCCGGCCCTGCTCCCACCCCAGATAAGGTCCTTTTTAAAAAAAAATTAATCAGATAAAATAAAATAAATAAATGAAAAACATTTTCTTGAATAAAAAAAGAAAGTAAAACAATACAAAAACAGTTACATAGAAACTAGTAATGAATGAAAATGAGTAAAATTAAGTGTTAAAGATTAGTACTATTAGTGGAGCAGCAGCACGCACAATCATGTGTGCTTACGGACTGTATCCCTTGCAGACTGTATTGATATATATTGATATATAATGTAGGAACCACAATATTAATAACAGAAAGAAACAACTTTTTGTGTGAATAAGTGTAAATAGGGGAGGGAGTTTTTAAATGAGCGTAAGTCATGAATTATAGAAAGTGTTTCAATGGTTGAAATTAGGGATGTCCGATAATGGCTTTTTTGCCGATATCCGATATTGTCCAACTCTTAATTACCGATACCGATATCAACCGATACCGGTATATACAGTCGTGGAATTAACACATTATTATGCCTAATTTGGACAACCAGGTATGGTGAAGATAAGGTCCTTTTTAAAAAAAAAAAATAATAATAAAATAAGATAAATAAATTTAAAAAAATTATTGAATAAAAAATAAAGTAAAACAATATAAAAACAGTTACATAGAAACTAGTAATCAGAATCAGAATCAGAATCAGAATCAGCTTTATTGTCATTACGCAAGGTAACGAGATTGAGGCCATTCCATACAGTGCGATGTGTGCATGCTAGAAAAACAATGTGCAAATATATAAAAATTTAAAAAATGTAGAAGTGCAATGAATATGGTGTGAAATGAATATATACATGAAAAAACAAAACAAAAGCAGGGTGGTTGGTGGAATGGGTTATTGCACCGAAGAGAAGGCAGTTATGAGGGACAATGGGGCAGTCCGTTCAGGATGGTTATGGCCCTGGGGAAGAAGCTGTAATGAATGAAAATTAGTAAAAATAAGTGTTAAAGGTTAGTACTATTAGTGGAGCAGCAGCACGCACAATCATGTGTGCTTACGGACTGTATCCCTTGCAGACTGTATTGATATATATTGATATATAATGTAGGAACCAGAATATTAATAACAGAAAGAAACAACCCTTTTGTGTGAATAAGTGTAAATAGGGGAGGGAGGTTTTTAAATGAGCGTAAGTCATGAATTATAGAAAGTGTTTCAATAGTTGAAATTAGGGATGTCCGATAATGGCTTTTTTGCCGATATCCGATATTGTCCAACTCTTAATTACCGATACCGATATCAACCGATACCGGTATATACAGTCGTGGAATTAACACATTATTATGCCTAATTTGGACAACCAGGTATGGTGAAGATAAGGTCCTTAAATTAAAAAAATAATAAAATAATAAATAAATAATTAATAAAATAATTAATAAATAATTAATAAAATAAAATAAGATAAATAAATTTAAAAAAAATTATTGAATAAAAAAGAAAGTAAAACAATACAAAAACAGTTACATAGAAACTAGTAATGAATGAAAATGAAGTGTTAAAGGTTAGTACTATTAGTGGAGCAGCAGCACGCACAATCATGTGTGCTTACGGACTGTATCCCTTGCAGACTGTATTGATATATATTGATATATAATGTAGGAACCACAATATTAATAACAGAAAGAAACAACCTTGAGTGTGAATGAGTGTAAATGGGGGAGGGAGGTTTTTTGGGTTGGTGCACTAATTGTAAGTCTATCTTGTGTTTTTTATGTTGATTTAATACAAAAATAAATAAAAAAAACGATACAGATAAAAAAAAACAACGATACCGATAATTTCCGATATTACATTTTAAAGCAGGGGTCCCCAAACTACGGCCTGTGGGCCAGATACGGCCCGCCAGCGTCCAAAATCCGGCCCGCGGGTAGTCCCGAGTAAAAAAAATAAAAAATCTGTCCTTTCTAGTCCATCCATCAATCCATTTTCTACCGCTTGTTACTCTTGGGGTCTCCTAGTTGCTCAGGCAAATCATATTGTCTAAAAATGCATTTTTCCATCGATAACGTGTCGACATCACGTCGGTCGAGCGCGCGGCAAGTGCAAT
>NC_084549.2:71112500-71122500 GCF_033978685.3 Nerophis lumbriciformis | reverse complement strand
CTACTTTTAGTCTGAAGTGTCCCAAGACTTTTGTCTAGTGTACCTACCTTGTCTGCATTGTGTGGGCACGTTGGTGCTTCCTGCTTTTAAGCAGCCATCTTAAAAAAACCAGCAGCGCAGCGGGTCTTTGAAGGGTCATAAAATCAAAACCGGAGCAGGTATTAAAACGCTGTTCTGTTATTTTATACACAAGGGTTTAATCTCTGTCCTGTGTTAGTTTGAAGGCGAAACGACAAACGCGCTCAGAGGAGTTCGTTTTTGAAGGAAGGTGACCGGTTTTTACAAAAACAATTTTTTTGAAGGGGGAATAGCAAACTTCCTGTTGATTTTTGCTGGGGGTTGTCAATTTATGAAATGTAGGTCTAAGTGAGACCTACATTGAGGTTTTTGTTTCATGTCTCTCCGACATTCCCAGGGAGAGTTACAGGCAGTTTTGTCCGTTTTTTCATCCGAGGAGCAGTTTTTTTGTGCGTTTCATTAAAAAATTGCGCTAGAGCACAATTTTGAGATTTGGGGTTAGGTTTTTTTTATTAGATGGCAATTTTTGCCAGTCCTGATGTGTGTATTAAGTTCGGTGAGTTTTGAAGCATGTTAAGGGGGTCAAATTACAGCTCAAAGAGGCAAAAGTGACTGTTTTTAGTACATTTTTGTCTTGAAGGGGGAATTGCCAACTTCCTGTTGATTCTTGCCCGAGGAAATCAATTAATGAAAAGTAGGTCTAAGTAAGACCTACATAGAGGTTTTTGTTTCATGTCTCTACAACATTCATACTGGGAGTTATAAGCAGTTTTCTTTCTAGGGGGCGCTAGAGTGCAATTTTGAGTTTTGGGGTTTGGTTTTTTGATAAAAAGTTTTGCCGTATATTACTGATGTGTGTGTAAAATTTGAAATTTGGAAATTTTGAAGCATGCTAAGGGGGTCAAATTACAGCGCAAAGTTGCGGAAGAATAATAATAATTAAAGCTGCAAGCAGCATTGGTCGGGCCCGCGTATTTGGCAGGTGCTAGTCCTAAGTGTCCCAATACTTTTGTCTACTTTTAGTCTGAAGTGTCCCAAGACTTTTGTCTAGTGTACCTACCTTGTCTGCATTGTGTGGGCACGTTGGTGCTTCCTGCTTTTAAGCAGCCATCTTAAAAAAACAGCAGCGCAGCGGGTCTTTGAAGGGTCATAAAATCAAAACCGGAGCAGGTATTAAAACGCTGTTCTGTTATTTTATACACAAGGGTTTAATCTCTCTCCTGTGTTAGTTTTGAAGCCGAAACGACAAACGCGCTCAGAGGAGATAGTTTTTGAAGGAAGGTGACCGGTTTTTACAAAAAAAATTGTTTTGAAGGGGGAATAGCAAACTTCCTGTTGATTCTTGCTGGGGGCTGTCAATTTCTGAAATGTAGGTCTAAGTGAGACCTACATAGAGGTTTTTGTTTCATGTCTCTCCGACCTTCCCAGGGAGAGTTACAGGCAGTTTTGTCAGTTTTTTCATCCGAGGAGCAGTTTTTTTGTGCGTTTCATTAAAAAATTGCGCTAGAGCACAATTTTGAGATTTGGGGTTAGTTTTTTTTTATTAGCAATTGTTGCCAGTCCTGATGTGTGTATTAAGTTCGGTGAGTTTTGAAGCATGTTAAGAGGGTCAAATTACAGCTCAAAGAGGCAAAAGTGACTGTTTTTAGTACATTTTTGTCTTGAAGGGGGAATTGCCAACTTCCTGTTGATTTTTGCCCGAGGAAATTAATTAATGAAAAGTAGGTCTAAGTAAGACCTACATAGAGGTTTTTGTTTCATGTCTCTACAACATTCGTACTGGGAGTTATAAGCAGTTTTCTTTCTAGGGGGCGCTAGAGCGCAATTTTGAGTTTTGGGGTTTGGTTTTTTGATAAAAAGTTTTGCCGTATATTACTGATGTGTGTGTAAAATTTAGAATTTGGAAATTTTGAAGCATGCTAAGGGGGTCAAATTACAGCGCAAAGTTGCGGAAGAATAATAATAATTAAAGCTGCAAGCAGCATTGGTCGGGCCCGCGTATTTGGCAGGTGCTAGTCCTAAGTGTCCCAATACTTTTGTCTACTTTTAGTCTGAAGTGTCCCAAGACTTTTGTGTAGTGTACCTACCTTGTCTGCATTGTGTGGGCACGTTGGTGCTTCCTGCTTTTAAGCAGCCATCTTAAAAAAAACAGCAGAGCAGCGGGTCTTTGAAGGGTCATAAAATCAAAACCGGAGCAGGTATTAAAACGCTGTTCTGTTATTTTATACACAAGGGTTTAATCTCTCTCCTGTGTTAGTTTTGAAGCCGAAACGACAAACGCGCTCAGAGGAGATAGTTTTTGAAGGAAGGTGACCGGTTTTTACAAAAAATTTGTTTTGAAGGGGGAATAGCAAACTTCCTGTTGATTTTTGCTGGGGGTTGTCAATTTATGAAATGTAGGTCTAAGTGAGACCTACATAGAGGTTTTTGTTTCATGTCTCTCCGACCTTCCCAGGGAGAGTTACAGGCAGTTTTGGCCGTTTTTTCATCCGAGGAGCAGTTTTTTGTGCGTTTCATTAAAAAATTGCGCTAGAGCACAATTTTGAGATTTGGGGTTATGTTTTTTTATTAGATGGCAATTTTTGCCAGTCCTGATGTGTGTATTAAGTTCGGTGAGTTTTGAAGCATGTTAAGGGGGTCAAATTACAGCTCAAAGAGGCAAAAGTGACTGTTTTTAGTACATTTTTGTCTTGAAGGGGGAATTGCCAACTTCCTGTTGATTTTTGCCCGAGGAAATTAATTAATGAAAAGTAGGTCTAAGTATGACCTACATAGAGGTTTTTGTTTCATGTCTCTACAACATTCGTACTGGGAGTTATAAGCAGTTTTCTTTCTAGGGGGCGCTAGAGCGCAATTTTGAGTTTTGGGGTTTGGTTTTTTGATAAAAAGTTTTGCCGTATATTACTGATGTGTGTGTAAAATTTGGAATTTGGAAATTTTGAAGCATGCTAAGGGGGTCAAATTACAGCGCAAAGTTGCGGAAGAATAATAATAATTAAAGCTGCAAGCAGCATTGGTCGGGCCCGCGTATTTGGCAGGTGCTAGTCCTAAGTGTCCCAATACTTTTGTCTACTTTTAGTCTGAAGTGTCCCAAGACTTTTGTGTAGTGTACCTACCTTGTCTGCATTGTGTGGGCACGTTGGTGCTTCCTGCTTTTAAGCAGCCATCTTAAAAAAACAGCAGCGCAGCGGGTCTTTGAAGGGTCATAAAATCAAAACCGGAGCAGGTATTAAAACGCTGTTCTGTTATTTTATACACAAGGGTTTAATCTCTCTCCTGTGTTAGTTTTGAAGGCGAAACGACAAACGCGCTCAGAGGAGTTCGTTTTTGAAGGAAGGTGACCGGTTTTTACAAAAACAATTTTTTTGAAGGGGGAATAGCAAACTTCCTGTTGATTTTTGCTGGGGGTTGTCAATTTATGAAATGTAGGTCTAAGTGAGACCTACATAGAGGTTTTTGTTTCATGTCTCTCCGACCTTCCCAGGGAGAGTTACAGGCAGTTTTGTCAGTTTTTTCATCCGAGGAGCAGTTTTTTGTGCGTTTCATTAAAAAATTGCGCTAGAGCACAATTTTGAGATTTGGGGTTAGGTTTTTATATTAGATGGCAATTTTTGCCAGTCCTGATGTGTGTATTAAGTTCGGTGAGTTTTGAAGCATGTTAAGGGGGTCAAATTACAGCTCAAAGAGGCAAAAGTGACTGTTTTTAGTACATTTTTGTCTTGAAGGGGGAATTGCCAACTTCCTGTTGATTCTTGCCCGAGGAAATCAATTAATGAAAAGTAGGTCTAAGTAAGACCTACATAGAGGTTTTTGTTTCATGTCTCTACAACATTCGTACTGGGAGTTATAAGCAGTTTTCTTTCTAGGGAGCGCTAGAGCGCAATTTTGAGTTTTGGGGTTTGGTTTTTTTGATAAAAAGTTTTGCCGTATATTACTGATGTGTGTGTAAAATGTGGAATTTGGAAATTTTGAAGCATGCTAAGGGGGTCAAATTACAGCGCAAAGTTGCGGAAGAATAATAATAATTAAAGCTGCAAGCAGCATTGGTCGGGCCCGCGTATTTGGCAGGTGCTAGTCCTAAGTGTCCCAATACTTTTGTCTACTTGTAGTCTGAAGTGTCCCAAGACTTTTGTCTAGTGTACCTACCTTGTCTGCATTGTGTGGGCACGTTGGTGCTTCCTGCTTTTAAGCAGCCATCTTAAAAAAAACAGCAGCGCAGCGGGTCTTTGAAGGGTCATAAAATCAAAACCGGAGCAGGTATTAAAACGCTGTTCTGTTATTTTATACACAAGGGTTTAATCTCTCTCCTGTGTTAGTTTTGAAGAGGAGATAGTTTTTGAAGGAAGGTGACCGGTTTTTACAAAAAATTTGTTTTGAAGGGGGAATAGCAAACTTCCTGTTGATTTTTGCTGGGGGTTGTCAATTTATGAAATGTAGGTCTAAGTGAGACCTACATAGAGGTTTTTGTTTCATGTCTCTCCGACCTTCCCAGGGAGAGTTACAGGCAGTTTTGTCAGTTTTTTCATCCGAGGAGCAGTTTTTTTGTGCGTTTCATTAAAAAATTGCGCTAGAGCACAATTTTGAGATTTGGGGTTAGGTTTTTTTTATTAGATGGCAATTTTTGCCAGTCCTGATGTGTGTATTAAGTTCGGTGAGTTTTGAAGCATGTTAAGGGGGTCAAATTACAGCTCAAAGAGGCAAAAGTGACTGTTTTTAGTACATTTTTGTCTTGAAGGGGGAATTGCCAACTTCCTGTTGATTTTTGCCCGAGGAAATCAATTAATGGAAAGTAGGTCTAAGTAAGACCTACATAGAGGTTTTTGTTTCATGTCTCTACAACATTCGTACTGGGAGTTATAAGCAGTTTTCTTTCTAGGGGGCGCTAGAGCGCAATTTTGAGTTTTGGGGTTTGGTTTTTTGATAAAAAGTTTTGCCGTATATTACTGATATGTGTGTAAAATTTGGAATTTGGACATTTTGAAGCATGCTAAGGGGGTCAAATTACAGCGCAAAGTTGCGGAAGAATAATAATAATTAAAGCTGCAAGCAGCGTTGGTCGGGCCCGCGTATTTGGCAGGTGCTAGTCCTAAGTGTCCCAATACTTTTGTCTACTTTTAGTCTGAAGTGTCCCAAGACTTTTGTGTAGTGTACCTACCTTGTCTGCATTGTGTGGGCACGTTGGTGCTTCCTGCTTTTAAGCAGCCATCTTAAAAAAAACAGCAGCGCAGCGGGTCTTTGAAGGGTCATAAAATCAAAACCGGAGCAGGTATTAAAACGCTGTTCTGTTATTTTATACACAAGGGTTTAATCTCTGTCCTGTGTTAGTTTGAAGGCGAAACGACAAACGCGCTCAGAGGAGTTCGTTTTTGAAGGAAGGTGACCGGTTTTTACAAAAAATTTGTTTTGAAGGGGGAATAGCAAACTTCCTGTTGATTTTTGCTGGGGGTTGTCAATTTATGAAATGTAGGTCTAAGTGAGACCTACATTGAGGTTTTTGTTTCATGTCTCTCCGACCTTCCAAGGAAGAGTTACAGGCAGTTTTGTCAGTTTTTTCTTCCGAGGAGCAGTTTTTTGTGCGTTTCATTAAAAAATTGCGCTAGAGCACAATTTTGAGATTTGGGGTTAGGTTTTTTTTATTAGATGGCAATTTTTGCCAGTCCTGATGTGTGTATTAAGTTCGGTGACTTTTGAAGCATGTTAAGGGGGTCAAATTACAGCTCAAAGAGGCAAAAGTGACTGTTTTTAGTACATTTTTGTCTTGAAGGGGGAATTGCCAACTTCCTGTTGATTTTTGCCCGAGGAAATTAATTAATGAAAAGTAGGTCTAAGTAAGACCTACATAGAGGTTTTTGTTTCATGTCTCTACAACATTCGTACTGGGAGTTATAAGCAGTTTTCTTTCTAAAGGGCGCTAGAGCGCAATTTTGAGTTTGGGGTTTGGTTTTTTGATAAAGAGTTTTGTCGTATATTACTGATGTGTGTGTAAAATTTGGTGAGTTTTGAAGCATGCTAAGGGGGTCAAATTACAGCGCAAAGTTGCGGAAGAATAATAATAATTAAAGCTGCAAGCAGCGTTGGTCGGGCCCGCGTATTTGGCAGGTGCTAGTCCTAAGTGTCCCAATACTTTTGTCTACTTTTAGTCTGAAGTGTCCCAAGACTTTTGTCTAGTGTACCTACCTTGTCTGCATTGTGTGGGCACGTTGGTGCTTCCTGCTTTTAAGCAGCCATCTTAAAAAAACAGCAGCGCAGCGGGTCTTTGAAGGGTCATAAAATCAAAACCGGAGCAAGTATTAAAACGCTGTTCTTTTATTTTATACACAAGGGTTTAATCTCTCTCCTGTGTTAGTTTTGAAGCCGAAACGACAAACGCGCTCAGAGGAGATAGTTTTTGAAGGAAGGTGACCGGTTTTTACAAAAAAATTGTTTTGAAGGGGGAATAGCAAACTTCCTGTTGATTTTTGCTGGGGGTTGTCAATTTATGAAATGTAGGTCTAAGTGAGCCCTACATAGAGGTTTTTGTTTCATGTCTCTCCGACCTTCCCAGGGAGAGTTACAGGCAGTTTTGTCAGTTTTTTCATCCGAGGAGCAGTTTTTTTGTGCGTTTCATTAAAAAATTGCGCTAGAGCACAATTTTGAGATTTGGGGTTAGGTTTTTTTATTAGCAATTGTTGCCAGTCCTGATGTGTGTATTAAGTTCGGTGAGTTTTGAAGCATGTTAAGGGGGTCAAATTACAGCTCAAAGAGGCAAAAGTGACTGTTTTTAGTACTTTTTTGTCTTGAAGGGGGAATTGCCAACTTCCTGTTGATTTTTGCCCGAGGAAATTAATTAATGAAAAGTAGGTCTAAGTAAGACCTACATAGAGGTTTTTGTTTCATGTCTCTACAACATTCGTACTGGGAGTTATAAGCAGTTTTCTTTCTAAGGGGCGCTAGAGCGCAATTTTGAGTTTTGGGGTTTGGTTTTTTGATAAAAGGTTTTGCCGTATATTACTGATGTGTGTGTAAAATTTGGAATTTGGAAATTTTGAAGCATGCTAAGGGGGTCAAATTACAGCGCAAAGTTGCGGAAGAATAATAATAATTAAAGCTGCAAGCAGCATTGGTCGGGCCCGCGTATTTGGCAGGTGCTAGTCCTAAGTGTCCCAATACTTTTGTCTACTTTTAGTCTGAAGTGTCCCAAGACTTTTGTCTAGTGTACCTACCTTGTCTGCATTGTGTGGGCACGCTGGTGCTTCCTGCTTTTAAGCAGCCATCTTAAAAAAAACATCAGCGCAGCGGGTCTTTGAAGGGTCATAAAATCAAAACCGGAGCAGGTATTAAAACGCTGTTCTGTTATTTTATACACAAGGGTTTAATCTCTCTCCTGTGTTAGTTTTGAAGCCGAAACAACAAACGCGCTCAGAGGAGTTCGTTTTTTTTTTTACAAAAAATTTGTTTTGAAGGGGGAATAGCAAACTTCCTGTTGATTTTTGCTGGGGGTTGTCAATCTATGAAATGTAGGTCTAAGTGAGACCTACATAGAGGTTTTTGTTTCATGTCTCTCCGACCTTCCCAGGGAGAGTTACAGGCAGTTTTGTCAGTTTTTTCATCCGAGGAGCAGTTTTTTTGTGCGTTTCATAAAAAAATTGCGCTAGAGCACAATTTTGAGATTTGGGGTTAGGTTTGTTTATGAGATGGCAATTTTTGCCAGTCCTGATGTGTGTATTAAGTTCCGTGAGTTTTGAAGCATGTTAAGGGGGTCAAATTACAGCTCAAAGAGGCAAAAGTGACTGTTTTTAGTACATTTTTGTCTTGAAGGGGGAATTGCCAACTTCCTGTTGATTTTTGCCCGAGGAAATTAATTAATGAAAAGTAGGTCTAAGTAAGACCTACATAGAGGTTTTTGTTTCATGTCTCTACAACATTTGTACTGGGAGTTATAAGCAGTTTTCTTTCTAAAGGGCGCTAGAGCGCAATTTTGAGTTTGGGGTTTGGTTTTTTGATAAAGAGTTTTGTCGTATATTACTGATGTGTGTGTAAAATTTGGTGAGTTTTGAAGCATGCTAAGGGGGTCAAATTACAGCGCAAAGTTGCGGAAGAATAATAATAATTAAAGCTGCAAGCAGCATTGGTCGGGCCCGCGTATTTGGCAGGTGCTAGTCCTAAGTGTCCCAATACTTTTGTCTACTTTTAGTCTGAAGTGTCCCAAGACTTTTGTCTAGTGTACCTACCTTGTCTGCATTGTGTGGGCACGTTGGTGCTTCCTGCTTTTGAGCAGCCATCTTAAAAAAAACATCAGCGCAGCGGGTCTTTGAAGGGTCATAAAATCAAAACCGGAGCAGGTATTAAAACGCTGTTCTGTTATTTTATACACAAGGGTTTAATCTCTCTCCTGTGTTAGTTTTGAAGCCGAAACGACAAACGCGCTCAGAGGAGATAGTTTTTGAAGGAAGGTGACCGGTTTTTACAAAAAAATTTGTTTTGAAGGGGGAATAGCAAACTTCCTGTTGATTTTTGCTGGGGGTTGTCAATTTATGAAATGTAGGTCTAAGTGAGACCTACATAGAGGTTTTTGTTTCATGTCTCTCCGACCTTCCCAGGGAGAGTTACAGGCAGTTTTGTCAGTTTTTTCATCCGAGGAGCAGTTTTTTTGTGCGTTTCATTAAAAAATTGCGCTAGAGCACAATTTTGAGATTTGGGGTTAGGTTTTTTTTATTAGCAATTGTTGCCAGTCCTGATGTGTGTATTAAGTTCGGTGAGTTTTGAAGCATGTTAAGAGGGTCAAATTACAGCTCAAAGAGGCAAAAGTGACTGTTTTTAGTACATTTTTGTCTTGAAGGGGGAATTGCCAACTTCCTGTTGATTTTTGCCCGAGGAAATCAATTAATGAAAAGTAGGTCTAAGTAAGACCTACATAGAGGTTTTTGTTTCATGTCTCTACAACATTCGTACTGGGAGTTATAAGCAGTTTTCTTTCTAGGGGGGCGCTAGAGCGCAATTTTGAGTTTTGGGGTTTGGTTTTTTGATAAAAAGTTTTGCCGTATATTACTGAAAATTTGGTGAGTTTTGAAGCATGCTAAGGGGGTCAAATTACAGCGCAAAGTTGCAGTCACTGTGACTGATAGAAAAGTGATGGTTTTAGCAACATTTTAACCTGTCTGAATGCTAATAATTATTTTGCGTCGGAGCCCCCCTGAACCCCCCAACCAGGACTTTGTCCTGGACCTACCGGGGCCTGCGGCCCCTGGACCCTGGCTACTAGGTTTTTCTGATTTCAAAAGTTGGCAGGTATGCCATTGTGACAGTTCTGAGTGCACTCAAATGACCTATACTCTTTTAACCGGTTAATATGTTATGAGAAATGTCATCCCTGCGTGTTCTGAACTCCTCTTTCCACGCGTCGGCCAGTCGAGATGGAATTGGGTTGAGTTTTTGTATTGCCCTGATGTGGGATCCCAGCCTGAGGATGTCGCGGTGGCTTGTGCAGCCCTTTGAGACATTGCGATTAAGGGCTATATAAGTCAACTTTGATTGATTGATGGAATCCACAGCGCTGTCCTGTAAGTCCAAGACTGTCGGAGGAAACTCCGCCCCCTGTCCTGGTCTCCATTCAGGAGAACTTTAGAATCCCTCGCTCCTTTTATTCCCTCCATCTCCCTAATCTAACAGTTTACTGAACTTGATAAGTGTCCTATCAACATGCTAATCAAATTACCGGGGAACCAAAATTGACAGTTTTCATTAATTATACACGATTATTCTAATTGCAATTCAAATTTATTCATTCCGAACAGAAGGTATTCAGTAATATTTGACAAAATTTGCATATTAAATGGAGGGAGCCGTGCATTATGCATGGTAATGTATGCAGACTTTTCTTATTTTTAACTTGGCGGCCATATGCGTCGCAGGAGCAGGTGAGAAGTCTAAGTGTGTTTAATTTGCTTGACAAACACGGGGCTGGAGCTTGTCAAGGGGAGTATTGTGAGTGCCAATCTTTATT
>NC_084549.2:71102500-71110000 GCF_033978685.3 Nerophis lumbriciformis | reverse complement strand
ACTTTACGTTTGCACTCTAATTAATTGACTAGCGGGGACCTTTTTAACGCAGTTTGTTTGTTAGCAAAAACAACACATTTCCTTCCTATGTCTCCCCTCTTTATTGATTACCCCCAAACTCCAAACATCTGGCGCTAAATGGCACACGGCGAGGAGACCAACGGGATTAGTACCTCCGATGACTGAATCACTATCAATTACTTCAGTGGCATAATTCGAGTGCGCCGCCTAAAAAGCCACAGTCGCCTTGAGCCGGGATTAATATTTGCAATTTAACGAAACAATGGAGGCATGGCGGCGACGTGGACGCCGTCCAACCCGCCCCTCTCCACGCTAATGCCGTTATCTCAATACCAATGTTTTTAATTCCTAATTTGGGCTTTGTTTGTCAAATGAAAAAAGGGGCTCGGGCGCATTAGGCGTTAAAAAGGTAATGCATTCTGTGAGTAAAACAAGCTTATTTATTCGCTCCGACGCAAAACCCCCAATTTGCTCTTTGTTTTTATTTCCTAGAGCGGGCAGTCAAGTGCAAACAGCTTACCGGGGAAGCTGTTTACTACTGTATATGACAGGGTGCGCGCGCGCCAGGGGTAGTGCGCGGGTAGGGAGGGGCGCTCCACAGGCAAGGCCTTGTGTTGTAATGTGAGCGTAATAATTATCAAACAGCATCGGGGGGGCTGGAACATGTTTGATATGTAGAATGAGCCCACAGTGCATCCACGGAGGGTGACTAAATCGCACGGTTCATGGATCACATTAGTATGGCGCCGCATCCGGCCGCACGCTATAGGTGATTTCCATTTAGACACACATTTCCACCGCAAGATAAATATGACTTGAATCCTAATTTCCCTCAAGTAAATATAACACAAATACAACATAATACAGTGTCAGGCCCAGGCGGGCTAATAGATTACGAGCGTGTTTTCCATTTGTATGGTAAGTGGCGGACCTGGGCGGTGGTCCGGCGCCTAACAAATTGAATGTTTAATCCATCTGGGTGTAGATTGAAGGTATCAGAAAGATCGTAATCGCGCCCGTGTTCTCTTGTGGTGTATTCCATGTTTTTTTTGTTTTTTTTTACTCTTAAGGGGCTCGGGATTAGAGGCCAGGTGCAAAGCGCTATGTAACGTTTCTAATTCCAGTTGTCCTCAAAAGATGTTTGGCGTTGACGCCAACAATGCGTAATGTTGGATGCACAGAACATACTGCATTTTGCTGACCATGGGGCACACCGGATTATAAGGCGCACTGCAGATGAATGATCTATTTTTGATCTTTTTTCATATACAAGGCGCACTGCCGATGAATTCTCTATTTTTTAAATCTTTTTTCATGTATAAAGCGCACCGGATAATAAGACGCACTGCCGATGAATGGTCAATCAATCAATCAATCAATCAATCTTTATTTATATAGCCCTAAATCACAAGTGTCTCAAAGGGCTGCACAAGCCACAACGACATCCTCGGTACAAAGCCCACATACGGGCAAGGAAAAACTCACCCCAGTGGGACGTCGATGGTCAATTTTAATTTTTTTTCATATATAAGGCGCACTGTCGATGAATAGTCTATTTTTTTAGACATCTTTTTTCATATATACAGTAAGGCGCACTGCCGATGAATTGTCTAGTTTTTAAATCTTTTTTCATATATAAGGTGCACTGCCGATGAATAGTCTATTTTTTTAGACATCTTTTTTTCATATATAAGGCGCACTGCCGATGAATTGTCTATTTTTTAATCTTTTTTCATATATAAGCGCACTGCTGATGAATCGTCTGTTTTAATCTTTTTTTCATATATAAGGCGCACTGCCGATGAATTGTCTATTTTTAATCTTTTTTTCATATATAAGGCGCACTGCCGATGAATTGTAATTTTTTAAAATCGTTTTCATATGTAAGGCGCACTGCCGATGAATCGTCTATTTTAGTCTTTTTTCATGTATAAGGCGCACTCCCGATGATTTGTCTATTTTTTAATCTTTTTTCATATATAAGGCGCACTGCCGATGAATTGTCTATTTTTTTAATCTTTTTTTCATATATAAGGCGCACTGCCGATGAATTGTCTGTTTTAATCTTTTTTCATATATAAGGCGCACTGCCGATGAATTGTCTATTTTTTAATCTTTTTTCATATATAATGCGCACTGCCGAAGAATTGTCTATTTTAATCTTTTTTCATATATAAGGCGCACTGCCGATGAATTGTCTATTTTTTAATCTTTTTTCATATATAAGGCGCACTGCCGATGAATTGTCTATTTAAAAAAAATGTTTTTTCATATATAAGGCACACTGCCGATGAATTGTCTGTTTTAATCTTTTTCACATATAAGGCGCACTGCCTATTTTTTAAATCTTTTTTCATATATAATTCGCACTGCCGATGAATTGTCTATTTAAAAAAAATATTTTTTCATATATAAGGCACACTGCCGATGAATTGTCTGTTTAATCTTTTTCACATATAAGGCGCACTGCAGATGAATAGTCTATTTTTTTAATCCTTTTTCATATATAAGGCGCACTGCCGATGCATTGTCAATTTTTTAAATCGTTTTTCATATATAAGGCGCACTGCCGATGAATTGTCTATTTTTTAATCTTTTTTCATATATAATGCGCACTGCCGAAGAATTGTCTATTTTAATCTTTTTTCATATATAAGGCGCACTGCCGATGAATTGTCTGTTTTAATCTTTTTTCATATATAAGGCGCACTGCCGATGAATTGTCTGTTTTAATCTTTTTTCATATATAAGGCGCACTGCCGATAAATTGTCTGTTTTAATCTTTGTTCATATATAAGGCGCACTGCCGATGAATTGTCTATTTTTTAATCTTTTTTCATATATAATGCGCACTGCCGATGAATTGTCTGTTTTAATCTTTTTTCATATATAAGGCGCACTGCCGATGAATTGTCTGTTTTAATCTTTTTCACATATAAGGCGCACTGCCGATGAATAGTCTATTTTTTAATCTTTTTTCATATATAAGGCGCACTGCCGATGAATTGTCAATTTTTTATATAGTTTTTCATATTTAAGGCGCACTGCCAATGAATTGTCTATTTTAGTCTTTTTTCACATATAAGGCGCACTCCCGATGATTTGTCTATGCTTTAATCTTTTTTCATATATAAGGCGCACCGCCGATGGATTGTATATATTTTAAAATCTTTTTCCACATATATAAGGCGCACCGGATTATAAGACGCACTGCCGATGAATGGTCTATTTTTGATCTTTTTTCATATATAAGGCGCACCGGATTATAAGGCGCATTAAAGGAGTCATATTATTATTATTTTTTTTTTAAATGTAAAACACTTCCTTGTGGTCTACATCAGTGTTTTTCAACCTTTTTTGAGCCAAGGCACATTTTTTGCATTGAAAAAATGCGGAGGCACACCACCAGCAGAAATCATATACTCAGTTGACAGTAAAAAGTCGTTGTCACAATTTTTGGATATGACTTTAAAGCATAACCAAGCATGCATCAATATAGCTCTTGTCTCAAAGTAGGTGTACTGTCACCACCTGTCACATCACACCCTGACTTATTTGGACTTTATTGCTGTTTTCCTGTGTGTAGTGTTTTACTTCTTGTCTTGCGCTCTTATTTTGGTGGCTTTTTCTCTTTTTTGGTATTTTCCTGTAGCAGTTTCGTGTCTTCCTTTGAGCGATATTTCCCGCATCTACTTTGTTTTAGCAATCAAGAATATTCCAGTTGTTTTTACCCTTCTTTGTGGGGACATTGTTGATGGTCATGTCATGTTCGGATGTACTTTGTGGACGCCGTCTTTGCTCCACAGTAAGTCTTTGCTGTCGTCCAGCATTCTGTTTTTGTTTACTTTGTAGCCAGTTCAGTTTTAGTTTTGTTCTGCATAGCCTTCCCTAAGCTTCAATGCCTTTTCTTAGGGGCACTCACCTTTTGTCTATTTTTGGTTTAAGCATTAGACACCCTCCCGCTGTTTCCGACATCTACAAAGCAATTAGCTACTGGCTGCCACCTACTGATATGGAAGAGTATTACACGGTTACTCTGCCGAGCTCTAGCTCCAGCACCGATACTCAACAACAACAACACATCATTTGCAGACTATAATTACTGGTTTGCAGAAAATATTTTTAACCCAAATAGGTGAAATTACATCATCTCCCACGGCACACCAGACGGTATCTCACGGCACACTAGTGTGCCGCAGGACTTAACTATTTATGAAGAGAACTGTGCTATTTGGAAAACATTAGGAAGTTTTCAATTTGTATTTACATTACAAACCTAAATATATAAAAACAATTAAAATAAATACATATATATATATATATGTGTGTGTGGGAAAAAAAAATCACAAGACTATTTCATCTCTACAGGCCTGTTTCATGAGGGGGGGTTCCCTCAATCATCAGGAGATTTTAATGGGAGCATTCACATACCATGGATTATATAGGGCACAGAGTGGGTGGGTACAGGCTGGTGTAGGGGCGTGGTGATTGGCTCATGTGTTACCTAGGAGGTGTTTCCGTCTGTGGCGGCATGCTGTTACAATTTTGCTGCGCTTGTTGAGGGATGACAGGTCTGGATGGTAAATAATAAACAGTTTTTCTTTCAAGCATAGGTTGCATCTTTTATTACCACTATTGTAAGGTGTGCTGGATGCAAGAATTTGCCATGTTATTGAATATTCAACATTATTGTCTTTGAGGTCCCAAATGTGTTTGCTGAGTTCTGTGGTATTCCGCAGGTTTTGGTTCCTGAAAGAAGCCTTGTGATTGTTCCATCTGGTTTTGAACTCTCCCTCAGTTAATCCTACATATGTGTCGGATGTGTTAATGTCCTTGCGTGTTACCTTAGATTGGTAGACAACTGATGTTTGTAAGCACCCCCCGTTGAGAGGGCAATCAGGTTTCTTTCGACAGTTGCAACCTTTGTTGGTTTTGGAGTCGCTCTGTCCGGGGGCCGACGGCTCATTTGCAATTGTTTTGTTGTGGTTTGAGATGATTTGTCGTATATTGTTCATACAGCTGTAGCTCAATTTAATGTTGTTCTTGTTGAATACTTTTCTTAGGGTGTTGTCTTTGGGAAAGTGTTTGTCAATCAGATTGAGGAATTTGTGTCCAATGTTAGTTGAGACGTTTTTGCTGTATGGGGGGTTGTACCAGATGATGTCGTTTCGTTTTCTGTTCTTTTTCGGTTGGTTTCCTGGCGTGGGTTCATAGGTGAGGGTGAAATTGTATCCGCTTTCATCAAGGGCTTTTTGGTACGGGGGGGTTGCTTGGTCAAATTCAGCTTTGCTAGATGACAGCATCGATAGCCTTTTGTTAATTCCGGTAGGTATTCTTTTCGTGGTGGTGGGTGGGTGGTTGCTGTCATGGTGCACGTATTGGAGTGTTGTGTTGGGTTTCGTGAATGGTTGGTAGCTGTTATTTCTCAGGTTGAAAGTGACGTCAAGGAAGTTGACGGTTTGCTTGTTGGCTTCAATCGTGATCCGTAGGCCGTTCTCTTGGAAAATTTGGCATATATATATATATATATATATATACATACACACACACACACACACACATGTACAGGTATACAAAAACACAATTATTTATGTAATTTGTTAGTTTTTGCACATGTTTATAAACAGTGTTCTGCTGAAGAACTTTACGTTTACACTCCAAAATGTCGGAAAAGGAGTAGGAAGAAGGAGAGCGTAGTTAATAATAATAATAGATTTTATTTGTAAAAAGCACTTTACATTGAGTAAACAACCTCAAAGTGCTACAGTGTATTAAAAAACCCAAAATAAAAAGATAATAAAACATTTTAAAAAACAAACTAGAACAGCCAAATAGCTAGAACTAGTATGCATATATCTAAAAAAAGGCTTTTTTTTAAAAAAGAAGGGTTTTTAAGCCTTTTTAAAAGCATCCACAGTCTGCGGTGCCCTCAGGTGGTCAGGGAGAGCGTTCCACAGACTGGGAGCGGCGGAGCAGAAAGCCCGGTCTCCAATTGTCCGTAGCTTTGTCCTCGGAGGTTAGCCTCTCCGGAGCGGCGGTGTCGTGTGGAGGATTTGGGTTTAGTTTATTTACGAGCACCAGGAAGTTTGTGAGTTAGCGAAAACGACACATCTCGTCGCTATGAAACTTTAGCTTCATGCATTCCGATATTATTATTGTGTGTTTTTGCCCACTTCTGCATCTTTTCCCTAAACGAGTGTAACTTGTTGGAGCGGCGACATTAGCGCCAGCTGCACGCCGTCTCGTAGCAAGTATGACAAATGGCGAGCGTCATGGAGCTTAATCTGTTTACTATGACGCTTGTGTGCGCAGTTATTACAAACTCATTAAAGAAATCACTTTGATATAATTAGTCAGATTTCAGGAAGCTCATTAGTAGTCATTTGCATGAAAAATAGGCCCTGTAGTGATGCGGCGACCCCGCTTTTTTTTTTTGTTGCTGTTGTTCCCGTATCTGCTTCCACGTTGTTTGCTGCGAAGTGGCCCGCTGTATTTGCAGACAGCGGCGTGGTTTCTCTCAACAAGTTGCTCCCCTGAAGCCAGCCCCACCTGCACGTGGAAGGCGGCAAAACGCTGTTTATGTGTCGGCTTCCTGACAAAGACGCGGCCTGACTAGTGAAGCGGAGTGGGGGGGGGGGGGGGGCTTTTATTCGCCGCACTTACACGCCCGGCCTATGCCCACGGACTCATGTGATTTGCAAATCACACTCTTTGAAAAGTCACAAACGGGGCAAGACACGCCGCGCCGCGGCTTTGTCAAGGCGCCTTGACGGCGAGCTGGCCGTGTCGCTAACAGGAAGGAAGCAGCCTTCTCGCAGCGTTTGGCTGCCTGTCACTTTTGCGCCTTCATGCTTGGGGTGTCCCCCCCGCCCCCCCTCGTCCTCCCTTTGGACTGACAAACAAAACGAATACATTCCCGCTCCCCACTCCGAAATATAAAAACCTTACGTCATTCTCTGTTGCAGTGAAAAAACTAACTGCTGGTTTTCTCAATATTCACTTTCAACTTTCATTCTCAAACTAAAGCGTGAGGACCACCTTTAAAAAATGTCAACAAATGGGAAAAAAAAAAATATATATATATATCGAGCATATCTTCTTTACCTCAAAACACTGTAAAACTTAACATGTGGAAATAAACCCCAAGCAGTGCAGACCTGGGCTTAACGAGCCTTAATTTGCATGTGGCCCGTTAAGCTCTTCAATCTGACCCGCCGGACATTCCCTAATCATTTTTTTAGATGTAAACAATAGCTGCCATTATGATGTTTTCTAATGACCGTAAGTCTTCAACTATACTAAGTATTTCAATGGTTGCAATCTGCACTTTTTCATGATATACTAGTTACTATGGTCATCTAATTAGTTACTATAGTAATCTAATTAGTTACTATGGTCATCTAATTAGTTACTATAGTAATCTAATTAGTTACTATGGTCATCTAATGAGTTACTACCAGAGGTGGGTAGAGTAGCCAG
>NC_084549.2:71092500-71095000 GCF_033978685.3 Nerophis lumbriciformis | reverse complement strand
TGCGTAGCCTCTGATGTACTAATGTTTTCTAATATTGTAAAAATGTGTAGAATAAATATTAAATATTACATTTCAACATTTCTGTCAACAAAGATTTGCTTCAGCCTGCGACACATAGTCATTTTGATAGTAGGCTAATATAGCTACTATAGACACTTACATCATGTGTTGCCTTCATTATAACACTTATATAAGACTTTTAAAGTCATTTTGATAGTAGGCTAATAAAGACACTTACGTCATGTGTTGCCTTCATTATAACACTTATATAAGACTTTTAAAGTAATTTTGATAGTAGGCTAATATAAACACTTACGTCATGTGTTGCCTTCATTATAACACTTATATAAGACTTTTAAAGTCATTTTGATAGTAGGCTAATATAGACACTTACATCATGTGTTGCCTCATTATAACACTTATATAAGACCTTTAAAGTATTTTTGATAGTAGGCTAATATAGACACTTACATCATGTGTTGCCTTCATTTATAACACTTATATAAGACTTTTAAAGTCATTTTGATAGTAGGCTAATATAGACACTTACATCATGTGTTGCCTTCATTATAACACTTTTATAAGACTTTTAAAGTCATTTTGATGGTAGGCTAATATAAACACTTACGTCATGTGTTGCCTTCATTATAACACTTATAAGACTTTTAAAGTCATTTTGATAGTAGGCTAATATAGACACTTACATCATGTGTTGCCTTCATTTATAACACTTATATAAGACTTTTAAAGTCATTTTGATAGTAGGCTAACATAGACACTTACATCATGTGTTGCCTTCATTATAACACTTATATAAGACTTTTAAAGTAATTTTGATAGTAGGCTAATATAGACACTTACATCATGTGTTGCCTTCATTATAACACTTATATAAGACTTTTAAAGTCATTTTGATAGTAGGCTAATATAGACACTTACGTCATGTGTTGTCTTCATTATAACACTTATATAAGACTTTTAAAGTCATTTTGATAGTAGGCTAATATAAACACTTACGTCATGTGTTGTCTTCATTATAACACTTATATAAGACTTTTAAAGTCATTTTGATAGTAGGCTAATATAGACACTTACATCATGTGTTGCCTTCATTATAACACTTTTGTAAGACTTTTAAAGTAATTTTGATAGTAGGCTAACATAGCTAATATAGACACTTACATCATATGTTGTCTTCATTATAACACTTATATAAGACTTTTAAAGTCATTTTGATAGTAGGCTAATATAGACACTTACATCATGTGTTGCCTTCATTATAACACTTATATAAGACTTTTAAAGTCATTTTGATAGTAGGCTAATATAGCTAATCTAGACACTTCCGTCATGTGTTGCCTTCATTATAACACTTGTATAAGACTTTTAAAGTCATTTTGATAGTAGGCTAATATAGACACTTACATCATGTGTTGCCTTCATTATAACACTTATATAAGACCTTTAAAGTATTTTTGATAGTAGGCTAATATAGACACTTACATCATGTGTTGCCTTCATTATAACACTTTTGTAAGACTTTTAAAGTCATTTTGATAGTAGGCTAACATAGCTAATATAGACACTTACATCATGTGTTGTCTTCATTAAAACACTTATATAAGACTTTTAAAGTCATTTTGATAGTAGGCTAACATAGCTAATATAGACACTTATGTCATGTGTTGCCTTCATTATAACACTTATATAAGACTTTTAAAGTCATTTTGATAGTAGGCTAATATAGCTGATATAGACACTTACGTTATGTGTTGCCTTCATTATAACACTTATATAAGACTTTTAAAGTCATTTTGATAGTAGGCTAATACAGACACTTACATCATGTGTTGCCTTCACTATAACACTTATATAAGACTTTTAAAGTCATTTTGATAGTAGGCTAATATAGACACTTACATCATGTGTTGCCTTCATTATAACACTTATATAAGACTTTTAAAGTCATTTTGATAGTAGGCTAATATAGACACTTACATCATGTGTTGCCTTCATTATAACACTTATATAAGACTTTTAAAGTCATTTTGATAGTAGGCTAATATAGACACTTACATCATGTGTTGTCTTCATTATAACACTTATATAAGACTTTTAAAGTCATTTTGATAGTCGGCTAATATAGACACTTACATCATGTGTTTCCTTCATTATAACACTTTTATAAGACTTTTAAAGTCATTTTGATGGTAGGCTAATATAGACACTTACATCATGTGTTGCCTTCATTATAACACTTATATACGACTTTTAAAGTCATTTTGATAGTAGGCTAATATAGACACTTACATCATGTGTTGCCTTCATTATAACACTTATATACGACTTTTAAAGTCATTTTGATAGTAGGCTAATATAGACACTTACATCATGTGTTGCCTTCGTTATAACACTTTTATAAGACTTTTAAAGTCATTTTGATAGTAGGCTAATATAGACACTTACATCATGTGTTGCCTTCATTATAACACTTATATAA
>NC_084549.2:71080000-71087500 GCF_033978685.3 Nerophis lumbriciformis | reverse complement strand
TGCTTCAAACCTGATCTTTTAGCATCGGGAAGTAGTCCTGAATCCGATTGGAATCTGATATTTATGTAATATATGAATATATACTTTCATTCTGAAGAAATTGTTGAAAAACAGGAATTGACGCCGTGGCATATTTGCTTGTTTTTGTCAGTCCAAACCAGGGGTGCTCATTACGTCGATCGCGATCTACCGGTCGGTTTCTGAAGCGTTCCTGAGCCCATGTGGTGATATCCTTTACACACCGATGTCGCTTGTCGACGCAGTACAGCCTGAGGGATGGAAGGTCACGGGGCTTAGCTGCTTACGTGCAGTGATTTCTCCAGATTCTCTGAACCCTTTGATGATATTACGGAGCGTAGATGGTGGAATCCCTAAATTCCTTGCAATAGCTGTTTGAGAAAGGTTTTTCTTAAACTGTTCAACAATTTTCTCACGCATTTGTTGACAAAGTGGTGACCCTCGCCCAGGGCCGGCCCGTGGCATAGGCCGTATAGGCAAATGCTAAGGGCGCCGTCCATCAGGGGGCGCCACGCAAGTGCCACAAATGTTGGAGAGAAAAGAAAAAAAAAAAGAGAAAAAAAGTTGGTACTATTATTTCTAAATACAAAAAATAATCCCACGTTAATTAAAATGCAAAGTAAAGCCTATTTAATAGAAATATTATTTGTTACAACATCCCCCCCCCCCCCCCGCACGGTGCGCCCCCTCCCTTCCCGTATCATGACTCTTTTTGGACGTCACCACATCAAAAAAATCGACACAAGATGTCAAAACGGCCAAAACTGTCAGGTGCCCAGGGAAGAAAAAAGAGAAAAGAAGAGGAGGAGAAACGAGAAAAGACAGAGGTAGCAGGTAGGTAACGTTAGCCTACATGAAATTATTTGTCTGTTACAGAATGTGATAGTAACCTGGCTTTTTAGCATTAAGCTAATGTTACATGAGTCGGCAATTGCTAATCAATAAATAGCTAGTTCTGTTTTAACGTCGGGTTAATATTGTGGAGGGGGGCTAAATTGTTATGGAAAATAATAATGTAACGTTAGGTAATTACAGTACTCCCACCTTACATTCCTCAGGGACATTTGTATTAGATCTTTTAAGCAGGTGTTTTTTGTTTACATTGTTATTGCCTTCTGGTTAGCTAATGTTTGCCCTGCAGGTAATAGTCACTTTTCCACCCCTTTATATATTAGGTATAGTTGTAAGTAAAAAAAAAAAAGGTCAAAGACAAAGCTATTCGGTTTCTTGTGAGTATATACACTTCACTGCCGATGTGGGGGGGCGCCACCTAAAATCTTGCCTAGGGCGCCAGATTGGTTAGGGCCGGGCCTGCCCTCGCCCCATCCTTGTTTGAGAATCATGGAATCTACTTTTATACCCAACCATGGCACCCACCTGTTCCCAATTAGCCTGCACACCTGTGTTATGTTCCAAATAAGTGTTTGATGAGCATTCCTCAACTTTATCAGTATTTTTTGCCACCTTTCCCAACTTCTTTGTCACGCGTTGCTGGCATCAAATTCTAAAGTGAATGATTATTTGCAAAAAAAATATCAAATATGTTGTCTTTGTAGCATATTCAACTGAATATGGGTTGAAAATGATTTGCAAATCATTGTATTCAGTTTATATTTACATCTAACACAATTTCCCAACTCATATGGAAACGGGGTTTGTACTTTGTAGTAGTAGTAGCGACTTCCTCCCGGTCGACTTCCTTTGTTTCCACTTCATTGCGCAACACATGCTAGTGACACCGAGGCCGCGTTCACGTTTAGTCTGATGAAAATCACTTGCAGTGTAAACAGGAACAAATCAGATAAAAAAGAAATCAGATTTGGTGTCACCACAAGGGCCCGAGTGCGGTCCAGTGCGGAGCCTAATAACCGGAGCGGTAGGTAAGGGAAGGCTTGACATTAAGACCCCGGCGTTTTGGAAATCCGATACGCTATTGACCCGCGTGCAACTATCTCAGCGCGGAGATCCGGTGTCAGCAGATTGTAGCGCGGTGTCGGGGAGCCGTTCCTCCTGTAACAGGGGCCCATTGAGTCTGGGAGGCAGCTGGGGCCGGGGCGGGGCCCGGCGATCGATACCGCAACGGATGACCTCACTGTCGTGGCTGGCGGCCGTGGACACTGCACGCTACTCATTAGTGGCGGGAGCTCAGCCTTGTCAATACCTGACTGCTATGGATACTTTGGCCATCTGTCAGCGTATTGTGTTCGCTCCCTTCCACATCCGCAGCATTATCGCCCCAACGTGAAAAAAACAGATGAATGACAGCCCTCTTCTTTCCAAATCAAAGAGGTGGACATTTGTGCATCAATTAAGTGGGACATGGTCACCTCGTCTGTTTTGTTGTGTGTGTGCGGCGTTTGAAGGCAGGAGAGGGCGAGCTGGAATTAGGGCGACGGGTCTTCCTTTGAGTGTCAGCCTAAAATGATCAGAGTAAAGATAAGAGGCCCTCCAATCAGTCAAAGTGCCAAAGTCGGCCTTTTTCTCCTCAATTACCGGGCCCGCGTGTGAAGCCGGGGAGCGCCGCATTACTAAAGAGACAATCTATTTCCCCTTTGACCAGAGGGAGAGGAATCATTATGGCGTGATTAGGAGCGGGCGAGCACGGCGCTGCCACGGCAGAGGCGCCTTAATTGCCACGGACCCGGGATTGGACTTGTAATGTTGATCTGCGTGACTGGCAGTCAGTCCGCACGTAAACGCTGATGTCAGCGCTTACTTGTCCTAAATACGAGAAATATGCTTTGGTGCGGTGAGCTCAGCGTTTTAGTCATGTGACCAAAGGACGTGAGCGTACAGGAAGGACTTGATTGGCCAGCGTGATACATCATTTCAATATGACCTCCTGCTGTGATGACTAATAAAATATAATTATTTAAAATTTACCAGCTTAAAGTTCACAAATAGCTTATATAAATAAAAAAATAATGTATGTGTGTATATATATGTATATATATATATATATATATATATATATATATATATATATATATATATATATACATACGTATATATATATATATATATATATATATATATATATATACATATATATATATATATATATATATATATATATATATATATATATATATATACATACGTATATATATATATATACATACACATATATATACATACACATATATATATATATATATACATATATGCATATATATGTATATATATATATACACATGTGTGTGTGTATATATATATATATATATATATATATATATATATGTATGTATGTATCTATGTATGTATGTGTGTGTATATATATATATATATATATATATATATATATATATATATATATACACATACACATATATATACATACACATATATATATATATATATGTATATATATATATATATATACATATATGCATATATATGTATATATACATACACATGTGTGTGTGTATATATATATATATATGTATGTATGTATGTATGTATGTATGTATGTGTGTGTATATATATATATATATATATATATATATATATATATATATATATATATATATATATATATATATATATATATATATATATATACATATATATATATATATACATATATGCATATATATGTATATATATATATATATATACATATATGCATATATATGTATATATATATATATACACATGTGTGTGTATATATATATATATATATATATGTATGTATGTATCTATGTATGTATGTGTGTATATATATATATATATATATATACATGTGTGTATATATATATATATTTGTATATATACACACATATATATATGCGTATATATATATATATATATATATATATATATATATATATATGTATATATGCATATATATATATATGTATATATATGTGCATATAAAAAACAAATGTCCACTGCGGTGGACATTTGTGTTTACTGAAATGTGTAACTCTGACAAAATAAATAAAAGAAAAACAAACGTCCACTGCAGTGGACATTTGTGTTTTGAATAACAGTGCTGTTCTTTTAAGAACTGTGTAACTCACACAAAAGAAACACGTGTCCACTGTGGTGGACCTTTGTGTTTAATGACATGTGTAAAATAAAACAAACTTTTATTGCATAACAGGGCTATTTTTTTTTTAAATTTAATCCGAAATGTGTAACTCAGACCCAAAACAAACGTCCATTGCAGTGGACATTCCTGTTTTACATACCAAGGCCTTTCGTAATTTTTTTGTACATCTGACAAAAGAAATAGACCTAAACAAACGTCCACTGCAGTGGACATTCCTGTTTTACATACCAAGGCATTTTATAATTTTTTTGTACTTCCGACAAAAGAAATAGACCTAAACAAACGTCCACTGCAGTGGACATCCCTGTTTTACATATCAAGGCCTTTTTGTAATTTTTTGTACTTCTGCCAAAAAGAAATAGACCCAAACAAACGTCCACTGCAGTGGACATCCCTGTTTTACATACCAAGGCATTTTATAATTTTTTTGTACTTCCGACAAAAGAAATAGACCCAAACAAACGTCCACTGCAGTGGACATCCCTGTTTTACATACCAAGGCCTTTTATAATTTTTTTGTACTTCCGACAAAAGAAATAGACCCAAACAAACGTCCACTGCGGTGGACATTTGCGTTCTGCTGAGCAGGCCTATTTTTTCACCTGGAATGTCTGAATTCCGACAAAAAAATAGACCAAAACAAACGTCCACTGCAGTGGACATCCCTGTTTTACAAGGCCTTTTGTAATTTTTTGTACTTCCGACAAAAGAAATAGACCCAAACAAACGTCCACTGCAGTGGACATTTGCGTTCTGCTGAGCAGGCCTATTTTTTACCTGGAATGTCTAAATTCCGACAAAAGAAATAGACTCAAAACAAACGTCCACTGCAGTGGACATCCCTGTTTTAATGACATGTGTAATGCATAATAGGGCTATTCTTTTTAATTTTTTATCCGAAATGTGTAACTCAGGCCAAAAACAAATATCCACTGCAGTGGACATTCCTGTTTTTGTAATTTTTTTGTACTTCTGACAAAAAGAAATAGACCAAAAACAAACGTCCACTGCAGTGGACATCCCTGTTTTACATATCAAGGCCTTTTTGTAATTTTTTGTACTTCTGACAAAAAGAAATAGACCCAAACAAACGTCCACTGCAGTGGACATCCCTGTTTTGCATATCAAGGCCTTTTTGTAATTTTTTGTGCTTCCGACAAAAGAAATAGACCTAAACAAACGTCCACCGCAGGAGACATTTGCGTTCTGCTGAGCAGGCCTATTTTTTTTCCTGGAATGTCTAAATTCCGACAAAAGAAATAGACCCAAACAAACGTCCACTGCAGTGGACATCCCTGTTTTACATACCAAGGCCTTTTATAATTTTTTTGTACTTCCGACAAAAGAAATAGACCCAAACAAACGTCCACTGCGGTGGACATTTGCGTTCTGCTGAGCAGGCCTATTTTTTCACCTGGAATGTCTGAATTCCGACAAAAAAATAGACCAAAACAAACGTCCACTGCAGTGGACATCCCTGTTTTACAAGGCCTTTTGTAATTTTTTGTACTTCCGACAAAAGAAATAGACCCAAACAAACGTCCATTGCAGGAGACATTTGTGTTCTGCTGAGCAGGCCTATTTTTTTCCTGTAATGTCTAAATTCTGACAAAAGAAATAGACCCAAACAAACGTCCACTGCAGTGGACATCCCTGTTTTACATATCAAGGCCTTTTTATTTTTTTATTTTTTTGTACTTCTGACAAAAGAAATAGACCAAAACAAACGTCCACTGCAGTGGACATTCCTGTTTTACATATCAAGGCCTTTTATAATTTTTTTGTACTTCCGACAAAAGAAATAGACCCAAACAAACGTCCACTGCAGTGGACATCCCTGTTTTACAAGGCCTTTTGTAATTTTTTGTACTTCCGACAAAAGAAATAGACCCAAACAAACGTCCACCGCAGGAGACATTTGTGTTCTGCTGAGCAGGCCTATTTTTTTCCTGGAATGTCTAAATTCCGACAAAAAAAATAGACCAAAACAAACGTCCACTGCAGTGGACATTCCTGTTTTACATACCAAGGTCTATTTGTAATTTTTTGTACTTCCGACAAAAGAAATAGACCCAAACAAACGTCCACTGCAGTGGACATTTGCGTTCTGCTGAGCAGGCCTATTTTTTACCTGGAATGTCTGAATTCCGACAAAAAAATAGACCAAAACAAACGTCCACTGCAGTGGACATTCCTGTTTTACATACCAAGGTCTATTTGTAATTTTTTGTACTTCCGACAAAAGAAATAGACCCAAACAAACGTCCACTGCAGTGGACATTTGCGTTCTGCTGAGCAGGCCTATTTTTTACCTGGAATGTCTGAATTCCGACAAAAAAATAGACCAAAACAAACGTCCACTGCAGTGGACATCCCTGTTGTACATACCATGGCCTTTTGTAATTTTTTTGTACTTCCGACAAAAGAAATAGACCTAAACAAACGTCCACTGCAGAGGACGCTACTTCTCGGTAGGACATTTGTCATTTTTTTGCGCGCTTCTTCTTGCCATTTGAACATTTGTGCTCGCCCGAGCTTGCTCGCACTCCGACCGAAGTACCGCCGGAGTTCTTTTCAAGCGCGCCAAGCCCTTTGTCTACCCTCCATACTGTATACCCCCCCCCCCCCCCCCCCATCCTCTCTCACCTCCAACTGATAGCTGCCTCAGCCGATTATTCCATCCCGCGCGGTCCGCCGAGAGCCTCCTCCGCCGGCTTCGGGAAGAGCTTTAATTAGCCATGTTAATATCCCCTTCATTGGCCTTAATATCACTCAACACCTTCCTCCATCTCGGCGGCCACCAGGGCCCGCCTGTCCTGTCAGAACAGCTGATTATTGAGAAGGATAGCTTTAATCAAACCTAATTGCAGTTCATTCTTCCCCTCGATCCCCCCTTTGCCCTCCATTGCCAACATCTAATGGCAGCGACGACTTGATATCCCATTAAAAAACAATTAAACAAGCTCCTTTTGTCTCGCCCGCGTGCCAAAACACCAGCACAAACTTCTGTAGATATTTAAGAAGTAAAGGAGAGGCGGCGAGAAGGGGCCCCGCTCTTAATTGCTCTCCTTCCCACCGAGGACCAATTTGCGCCGAGAATCTTAACCAACTCCAACGTAATGGATGCTATAGGACTGACGCCGCCGAAATTAAGCTTATCTTTTTAGCGGCGAAATTGAGCTTAATTGCCTTCATAACAGTAAACATAAAGGAGGCGCTTTACGAGCAGGCGCCCTTTATTGTCTCGCTACTTTGGCCCCGCAAGAAAAAGTCCAAGTCGGTGTTTGTTTTATGAAGTCGATGCATTGTTTGGCAAATGTATTCCATCTCCGGCGCCCACATAAATTGTGTGCAAACGTGCGAGCGCACGCCACCCAATCTGTACGGGGAGGCGACAGACAAATAAAAGTCGTATTTCAGCGCTGCTT
>NC_084549.2:71067500-71075000 GCF_033978685.3 Nerophis lumbriciformis | reverse complement strand
AAATAATATTAAATAATAGTAATATTAATATTAAATAATATTAGGGTACATTAAACATATGTTTATTATTGTAATTTAGTCATTGAATAATATTAACATTAATATTAAATAATATTAAATAATCTTAGTGTACATTAAACATATGTTTACTATTGTAATTTAGTCCTTAAATAAAATAGTGAACATACTAGAGAACTTGTAAGTAAACAAACAAAGACTCCTAATTAGTCTGCTGACGTATGCAATAACATATTGTGTCATTTATACACCTATTATTTTGTACACATTATAAAGGACAAACTGTAAAAATTGATTATTAATCTACTTGTTAATTTACTGTTAATATCTGCTTACTTTCTATCTACACTTCTGTTAAAATGTAATAATCACTTATTCTTCTCTTCTTTGATACTTGACATTAGTTTTGGACGATACCACACATTTAGGTATGGATCCGATACCAAGTAGTTACAGGATCATACATTGGTCATATTCAAAGTACTCACGACTTTACAAAGCATAATATGAATTTTGTTTAAAAAGGAAAGTGAAAGTGACGATCTTCTTAAAGTTTTGCAATTAATCAGAAATATTAAGCAGCTAAAATAAGCCAAACACGAATAAGTGCGGAGAGAGTGTTTTACATTTTCCCACCATGCACTCTGATGGATTTAAACGGGTGTCATTTTGAAAAAGTTTGATGGTGTTTGGACGGTTTTCATAATATTCCCAATGTTCAGTGAGCAGCTTGTTGTGTGTTGACCTTTGTCTTTTTGCACCATGACTAGGGAAGGTTGTTTAGACTATATGTAATATATGAATCTATATTTTGACTCCAAAGAAATAGCGATTGTTGACGCTGCGGCATATTTGCTTACATGTGAGTTAAAAAATAAAGCTCACGTAGATCCACGCTGATGTCCATTAAAATATTACAACTCTCCCAAATATATGACACTATATACATCCATTCATACATTATGTTACTTTACTTTAATATTACATAAAAAAAACCACTCATTTTTAAGGTGTGGCAACTTTTTATTTTATTTTGTAGTAGTAGTGACTTCAAAGTGCGAATGCTGGTGACGTGGAGGCCACATTGGCGTTGATAAAAGTCTGATAAAAATCACATTTTCCTTGCAGTGTAAACAAAGTAATCTGGAAAAAAAATCTGATTGAGGCCACTTTGGCCTGTGTTGTAAACTTTGTCATAATGTTGAAAATCATATTTAGAATGTAGTAGTAGTGTTGGAATTATTATTAATATTGATACTGTTGTTAATATTATTCATTTTTGTTTGACTACTTTTGGATTGTTTTGTGTCATGTTTGTGTGTCCTCTCAATGACTCTGTTGATTGCTATTCTGAATGTTGCTGGGCCTGCTTTGGTTTTGGAATTGGAATTGTATTATTATGGTATTATTTTGTTGGGTTGATAAATAAAAATAAATAAAAAATTGGACTGATTAATAAAAATAAAAATAAAAAAAATATAGTAAACAGGTTTTTTGTGCATATATAGAATGTAGTAGTAGTGTTGGAATTCTTATTAATATTGATACTGTTGTTGATATTATTCATTTTTGTTTGACTACTTTTGGATTGTTTTGTGTCATGTTTGTGTGTCCTCTCAATGACTCTGTTGATTGCTATTCTGAATGTTGCTGGGCCGGGTTTGGAATTGGAATTGTATTATTATGGTATTATTGTGTATTATTTTGTTGGGTTGATAAATAAAAAAATTAAAAAAAATTGGACTGATTAATAAAAATTAAAAATTAAAAAATTTAGTAAACAGGTTTTTTGTGCATGTATAGAATGTAGTAGTAGTGTTGGAATTCTTATTAATATTGATACTGTTGTTGATATTATTCATTTTTGTTTGACTACTTTTGGATTGTTTTGTGTCATGTTTGTGTGTCCTCTCAATGACTCTGTTGATTGCTATTCTGAATGTTGCTGGGCTTTGCAATTGTATTATTATGGTACTATTGTGTATTATTTTGTTGGGTTGATAAATACATTAAAAAAAAAATGTAGTAAACAGGTTTTTTTGTGCTCTATTTATGAATGTTGAAAATCATATTTAGAATGTAGTAGTAGTGTTGGAATTCTTATTAATATTGATACCATTGTTGATATTAATCATTTTTTGTTTGACTACTTTTGGATTGTTTTGTGTCATGTTTGTGTGTCCTCTCAATGACTCTGTTGATTGCTATTCTGAATGTTGCTGGGCCGGCTTTGGTTTTGGAATTGGAATTGTATTATTATGGTATTATTTTGAATTATTTTGTTGGGTTTATAAATACATTTAAAAAAAAATGTAGTAAACAGGTTTTTTGTTCTCTATTTATGAATGTTGAAAATCATATTTAGAATGTAGTAGTAGTGTTGGAATTCTTATTATTATTGATACTGTTGTTGATATTATTAATTTTTTGTTTGACTACTTTTGGATTGTTTTGTGTCATGTTTGTGTGTCCTCTCAATGACTCTGTTGATTGCTATTCTGAATGTTGCTGGGCCGGCTTTGGTTTTGGAATTGGAATTGTATTATTATGGTATTATTGTGTATTATTTTGTTGGGTTGATAAATAAAAAAAATTAAAAAAAATTGGACTGATTAATAAAAAATAAAAATTAAAAAATTTAGTAAACAGATTTTTTTGTGCATATTTAGAATGTAGTAGTAGTGTTGGAATTATTATTATTATTGATACTGTTGTTGATATTATTCATTTTTGTTTGACTACTTTTGGATTGTTTTGTGTCATGTTTGTGTGTCCTCTCAATGACTCTGTTGATTGCTATTCTGGTTGGTTGGTTGGTTTTGGAATTGCATTATTGTGGTATTATTGTGTACTATTTTGTTTCATTTAAAAATGTAGTAAACAGGTTTTTTGTGCTCTATTTATGAATATATTTGATTTATAATGAACGATTCCTACTTTTGCGGAAATTGATTAATGGTGGTCTATCCTGGGAACCAATTAACAGCGATAAACGGGACTGCACTGTTGTTGATATTATTCATTTTTGTTTGACTACTTTTGGATTGTTTTGTGTCATGTTTGTGCGTCCTCTCAATGACTCTGTTGATTGCTATTCTGAATGTTGCTGGGCTTTGCAATTGTATTATTATGGAATTATTGTGTATTATTTTGATGGGTTGATAAAAAAATAAAACTTAAAATAAATAAATAAATAAAAAAGTAAACTGTTTTTTTGTGCTCTATTTATGAATGTTGAAAATCATATTTAGAATGTAGTAGTAGTGTTGGAATTCTTATTAATATTGATACTGTTGATATTATTCATTTTTTGTTTGACTACTTTTGGATTGTTTTGTGTCATGTTTGTGCGTCCTCTCAATGACTCTGTTGATTGCTATTCTGAATGTTGCTGGGCCGGCTTTGGTTTTGGAATTGGAATTCTATTATTATGGTATTATTGTGTATTATTTTGTTGGGTTGATGAATAAAAATATTTAAAAAATTGGACTGATTAATAAAAAATTTAAAAAAATAAATTAAAAATTTAGTAAACAGGTTTTTTTGTGCTCTATTTATGAATGTTGAAAATCATATTTAGAATGTAGTAGTCGTGTTGGAATTCTTATTAATATTGATACTGTTGTTAATATTTATTTTTGTTTGACTACTTTTGGATTGTTTTGTGTCATGTTTGTGTGTCCTCTCGATGACTCTGTTGATTGCTATTCTGAATGTTGCTGGGCCGGCTTTAGGTTTGGAATTGGAATTGTATTATTATGGTATTATTGTGTATTATTTTGTTGGGTTGATAAATACAAAAATTAAAAAAATTGGACTGATTAATAAAAATAAAAAATAAAAAAATAAAAAAATTAGTAAACAGGTTTTTTGTGCTCTATTTATGAATGTTGAAAATCATATTTAGAATGTAGTAGTAGTGTTGGAATTATTATTAATATTGATACTGTTGTTGATATTATTCATTTTTTGTGTGACTACTTTTGGATTGTTTTGTGTCATGTTTGTGCGTCCTCTCAATGACTCTGTAGATTGCTATTCTGAATGTTGCTGGGCCGGGTTTGGTTTTGTAATTGGAATTGTATTATTATGGTAATATTGTGTATTATTTTGTTGGGTTGATAAATACATTTAAAAAAAAAAGTAGTAAACAGGTTTTTTTGTGCTCTATTTATGAATGTTGAAAATCATATTTAGAATGTAGTAGTAGTGTTGGAATTCTTATTAATATTGATACTGTTGTTGATATTATTCATTTTTTGTTTGACTACTTTTGGATTGTTTTGTGTCATGTTTGTGTGTCCTCTCAATGACTCTGTTGATTGCTATTCTGAATGTTGCTGGGCCGGCTTTGGTTTTGGAATTGGAATTCTATTATTATGGTATTATTGTGTATTATTTTGTTGGGTTGATGAATAAAAATATTTAAAAAAATTGGACTGATTAATAAAAAATTTAAAAAAATAAATTAAAAATTTAGTAAACTGTTTTTTTTGTGCTCTATTTATGAATGTTGAAAATCATATTTAGAATGTAGTAGTAGTGTTGGAATTCTTATTATTATTGATACTGTTGTTGATATTATTCATTTTTTGTTTGACTACTTTTGGATTGTTTTGTGTCATGTTTGTGCGTCCTCTCAATGACTCTGTTGATTGCTATTCTGAATGTTGCTGGGCCGGCTTTGGTTTTGGAATTGGAATTGTATTATTATGGTATTATTGTGTATTATTTTGTTGGGTTGATGAATAAAAATATTTTTAAAATTGGACTGATTAATAAAAAATTTAAAAAAATAAATTAAAAATTTAGTAAACTGGTTTTTTTGTGCTCTATTTATGAATGTTGAAAATCATATTTAGAATGTAGTAGTAGTGTTGGAATTCTTATTAATATTGATACCATTGTTGATATTATTCATTTTTGTTTGACTACTTTTGGATTGTTTTGTGTCATGTTTGTGTGTCCTCTCCATGACTCTGTTGATTGCTATTCTGAATGTTGCTGGGCAGGCTTTGGTTTTGGAATTGGAATTGTATTATTATGGTATTATTGTGTATTATTTTGTTGGGTTGATGAATAAAAATATTTAAAAAATTGGACTGATTAATAAAAAAATTAAAAAAAATAAATTAAAAATGTAGTAAACAGGTTTTTTTGTGCTCTATTTATGAATGTTGAAAATCATATTTAGAATGTAGTAGTAGTAGTGTTGGAATTCTTATTAATATTGATACCATTGTTGATATTATTCATTTTTGTTTGACTACTTTTGGATTGTTTTGTGTCATGTTTGTGTGTCCTCTCGATGACTCTGTTGATTGCTATTCTGAATGTTGCTGGGCCGGCTTTGGTTTTGGAATTGGAATTGTATTATTATGGTATTATTGTGTATTATTTTGTTGGGTTGATGAATAAAAATATTTAAAAAATTGGACTGATTAATAAAAAAATTTTAAAAATAAATTAAACATTTAGTAAACAGGTTTTTTTGTGCTCTATTTATGAATGTTGAAAATCATATTTAGAATGTAGTAGTAGTGTTGGAATTCTTATTAATATTGATACTGTTGTTAATATTTATTTTTGTTTGACTACTTTTGGATTGTTTTGTGTCATGTTTGTGTGTCCTCTCAATGACTCTGTTGATTGCTATTCTGAATGTTGCTGGGCCGGGTTTGGTTTTGGAATTGGAATTGTATTATTATGGTATTATTGTGTATTATTTTGTTGGGTTGATGAATAAAAATATTTAAAAAATTGGACTGATTAATAAAAAATTTAAAAAAATAAATTAAAAATTTAGTAAACTGGTTTTTTTGTGCTCTATTTATGAATGTTGAAAATCATATTTAGAATGTAGTAGTAGTGTTGGAATTCTTATTAATATTGATACCATTGTTGATATTATTCATTTTTGTTTGACTACTTTTGGATTGTTTTGTGTCATGTTTGTGCGTCCTCTCGATGACTCTGTTGATTGCTATTCTGAATGTTGCTGGGCCGGGTTTGGTTTTGGAATTGGAATTGTATTATTATGGTATTATTGTGTATTATTTTGTTGGGTTGATAAATAAAAAAATTCAAAAAATTGGACTGATTAATAAAAAGTAAAAATTAAAAAATTGAAACATTTAGTAAACAGTTTTTTTTGTGCATATTTAGAATGTAGTACGGTTGGAATTCTTATTAATATTGATACTGTTGTTGATATTATTCATTTTTGTTTGACTACTTTTGGATTGTTTTGTGTCATGTTTGTGCGTCCTCTCAATGACTCTGTTGATTGCTATTCTGAATGTTGCTGGGCCGGGTTTGGTTTTGGAATTGGAATTGTATTATTATGGTATTATTGTGTATTATTTTGTTGGGTTGATAAATTAAAAAAACAACAACAAATAATTACAAAATAAATAAAACGTAAACAGGTTTTTTTGTGCTCTATTTATGAATGTTGAAAATCATATTTAGAATGTAGTAGTAGTGTTGGAATTCTTATTAATATTGATACCATTGTTGATATTATTCATTTTTTGTTTGACTACTTTTGGATTGTTTTGTGTCATGTTTGTGTGTCCTCTCAATGACTCTGTTGATTGCTATTCTGAATGTTGCTGGGCCGGCTTTAGTTTTGGAATTGGAATTGTATTATTATGGTATTATTGTGTATTATTTTGTTGGGTTGATAAATTAAAAAAAAAAATACAAATAATTACAAAATAAATAAAAAGTAAACAGGTTTTTTTGTGCTCTATTTATGAATGTTGAAAAACATATTTAGAATTTAGTAGTAGTGTTGGAATTCTTATTAATATTGATACTGTTGTTGATATTAATCATTTTTGTTTGACTACTTTTGGATTGTTTTGTGTCATGTTTGTGCGTCCTCTCAATGACTCTGTTGATTGCTATTCTGAATGTTGCTGGGCCGGGTTTGGTTTTGTAATTGGAATTGTATTATTATGGTAATATTGTGTATTATTTTGTTGGGTTGATAAATACATTAAAAAAAAAATGTAGTAAACAGGTTTTTTTTGTGATCTATTTATGAATGTTGAAAATCATATTTAGAATGTAGTAGTAGTGTTGGAATTCTTATAAATATTGATACTGTTGTTGATATTATTCATTTTTGTTTGACTACTTTTGGATTGTTTTGTGTCATGTTTGTGCGTCCTCTCAATGACTCTGTTGATTGCTATTCTGAATGTTGCTGGGCCGGGTTTGGTTTTGGAATTGGAATTGTATTATTATGGTATTATTGTGTATTATTTTGTTGGGTTGATGAATAAAAATATTTAAAAAATTGGACTGATTAATAAAAAATTTAAAAAAATAAATTAAAAATTTAGTAAACTGGTTTTTTTGTGCTCTATTTATGAATGTTGAAAATCATATTTAGAATGTAGTAGTAGTGTTGGAATTCTTATTAATATTGATACCATTGTTGATATTATTCATTTTTGTTTGACTACTTTTGGA
>NC_084549.2:71045000-71060000 GCF_033978685.3 Nerophis lumbriciformis | reverse complement strand
CCTTTTGAATGCAATTACTGAAATAAATCAAGTTTTTCAAAATATTCTAATTTACTGGCTTTTACCTGTGTATATATATATATATATATATATATATATATATATATATATATATATTCCTCGCGCACAAATTGACTGAAAGAGTGCGCACTTGCCACGCACTCAGGCGATGTTGTCACGTTATCGATGGAAAATGCATTTTTAGACAATATGATTTGCCTGAGCAGCTAGGAGACACCGAGAGTAACACGCGGTAGAAGAACAAAAATTAAGTAAAAAATAACAAAATTAAAAATAATAATAATAATAATAATAAATAAAAAAGATAAATAAATGTTTTATATATATATATATATATATATATATATATATATATATATATATATATATATATATATATATATATATATATATATATATATATACATAATGTATAGTCAAGGTTTCTGTGGGGAAACCTGCGAAACAGGCTTGTAGGGATGATATACCCTCTTGTTTTTTTTCCTGACCTAATATTGGGGGGTTAAATCGCCAAAAATGATTCCCGGGCGCCGCCACCGCTGCTGCTCACTGCTCCCCCTCACCTCCCAGGGGGTTATCAAGGGTGATGGGTCAAATGCACAGGATAATTTCGCCCCACCTCGTGTGTGTGTGTGACAATCATTGGTACTTTAACTTTTAACTAAAGAGCTCTACTATGCAAAGCCATGTATCAACAACACCCGGAAACGCGGGCCTTGAGTTTGACACCTGTGTCCTAATAGTAGTAATGGAAGCTATTTACAGAGAATCATTTCGCCACACCTAGTGTGTGTGTGACAATGATTTGTATTTTAACTTTATTTTACACCTGTGGTGTATTTGTCAGCAAAACGGGTGCAAATGTTCCACTTTTAACCCAAACCGATGTCCTTCTTCCCGCAGGTTGTCGTATCGACGACGGTCAACGTGGACGGCCACGTGCTGGCCGTCTCCGACAACATGTTCGTGCACAACAACTCCAAGCACGGGCGAAGGGCTCGCAGACTGGACCCTTCAGAAGGTACGCCTCCTTATCTGGAGAACGTATCATTTGTCCACGCTCCCTTGACTTTCTCTCACATCTTCATCCTTCACTCCAGTCCTTTTTTTTTTTTTTTTTTCCTTCTTCCCCCGTCACTTTTAGACACTTTCTCCTCCACCCGGCGCGGTGATTGGAAACAGTGGTGTATTTATTATTTCAGAAACGGGCTAATGCACCTACATTTGTCCTAAAAGCTGATGTGAAACATGATCAAATTGCTGAAGAATTTGGCTGTGAGGTCAATTTCCTGTCATTGGCTTGTGCAGATTTAGCTGTGAGAGAGCAGAAACAGGGGGAGGAAGGAGAAAGGGGGGGTTTGAATGGTGTGTGTGTGTGTGTGTGTTGGGGGGGTGACCTATGAGAAAAGCAGAACTTACTGTTTTTCTTCCAACTGATTCCATATGATAGACTGATTGCCAAGAGAGAGAGAAGAGGGACCACCAAACCATGGGAAATCCAAAAAGTAAAATGCACAAAACATAACCCCGCGACCTCTTCCACTGGCTTGAAGGATTGTACTGCGGGGAAAAAATCAAACAAGAGACTTGAGGCAATTGTGCAAATTGCTTATCTTCACAATTTCAAGGACCAATTATGTCAGGGCAAACACATTAATGGCTTCCAACAGCAAAAAAAAAAACAATGTAATGTTTAATACAGGGGTGGGCAATTAATTTTTACCGGGGGGCCGCATGAGCAACCCGAGCACTGCTGGAGGGCCACATCGACAATGTTTCAATTAAATTTTGCTCAATATTATTTTTGATATACCGTAAGATAAAAAAACAAAAATAATAATAATTAAAACTGCAAGCAGCATTGGTCGGGCCCGCGTATTTGGCAGGTGCTAGTCCTAAGTGTCCCAATACTTATATCCAGTTTTAGTCCTAAATTTCCCAATACTTTTGTCAAGTTGTAGTCCTAAGTGTCCCAATACTTTTGTCCAGTGTAGGTGTCCCAATACTTTTGTCCAGTTGTATTCCTAAGTGTCCCAATACTTATGTCCAGTTTTCGTCCTAAGTGTCCCAATACTTTTGTCAAGTTTTAATCCTAAGTGTCCCAATACATTTGTCCAGTGTAGGTGTCCCAATACTTTTTTCCAGTGGTAGTCCTAAGTGTCCCAATACTTTTGTCCAGTTTTAGTCCTAAGTGTCCCAATACTTTTGTCCAGTTTTAGTCCTAAGTGTCCCAATACTTTTTTAAAGTGGTAGTCCGAAGTGTCCCAATACTTTTGTCCAGTTGTAGTCCAAAGTGTCCCAATACTTTTGTCCAGTTTTAGTCCTAAGTGTCCCAATACTTTTTTAAAGTGGTAGTCCGAAGTGTCCCAATACTTTTGTCCAGTTGTAGTCCTAAGTGTCCCAATACTTTTGTCAAGTTTAGGCGTAAGTGTCCCAATACTTTTGTCCAGTGTAAGTGTCCCAAGACTTTTGTCCAGTGGTAGTCCTAAGTGTCCCAATACTTTTGTCAAGTTGTAGTCCTAAGTGTCCCAATACTTTTTTCAAGTTATAGTCCAAGTGTCCCAATACTTTTGTCAAGTTTTAATCCTAAGTGTCCCAATACATTTGTCCAGTGTAGGTGTCCCAATACTTTTTTCCAGTGGTAGTCCTAAGTGTCCCAATACTTTTGTCCAGTTTTAGTCCTAAGTGTCCCAATACTTTTTTAAAGTGGTAGTCCGAAGTGTCCCAATACTTTTGTCCAGTTGTAGTCCTAAGTGTCCCAATACTTTTGTCAAGTTTAGGCGTAAGTGTCCCAATACTTTTGTCCAGTGGTAGTCCTAAGTGTCCCAATACTTTTGTCCAGTGTAAGTGTCCCAAGACTTTTGTCCAGTGGTAGTCCTAAGTGTCCCAAGACTTTTGTCCAGTGGTAGTCCTAAGTGTCCCAATACTTTTGTCCAGTGTAAGTGTCCCAAGACTTTTGTCCAGTGGTAGTCCTAAGTGTCCCAATACGTTTGTCAAGTTGTAGTCCTAAGTGTCCCAATACTTTTGTCCAGTGTAAGTGTCCCAAAACTTTTGTCCAGTGGTAGTCCTAAGTGTCCAAATACTTTTGTCTACTTTTAGTCCGAAGTGTCCCAATACTTTTGTTCAGTGGGAGTCCTAAGTGTCCCAATACTTTTGTCAATTTGTAGTCCTAAGTGTCCCAATACTTTTGTCCAGTGTAAGTGTCCCAATACTTTTGTCCAGTGGTAGTCCTAAGTGTCCCAATACTTATGTCCAGTTTTCGTCCTAAGTGTCCCAATACTTTTGTCAAGTTATAGTCCAAGTGTCCCAATACTTTTGTCAAGTTGTAGTCCTAAGTGTCCCAATACATTTGTCCAGTGTAGGTGTCCCAATACTTTTTTCCAGTGGTAGTCCTAAGTGTCCCAATACTTTTGTCCAGTTTTAGTCCTAAGTGTCCCAATACTTTTTTAAAGTGGTAGTCCGAAGTGTCCCAATACTTTTGTCCAGTTGTAGTCCTAAGTGTCCCAATACTTTTGTCAAGTTTAGGCGTAAGTGTCCCAATACTTTTGTCCAGTGTAAGTGTCCCAAGACTTTTGTCCAGTGGTAGTCCTAAGTGTCCCAATACTTTTGTCAAGTTGTAGTCCTAAGTGTCCCAATACTTTTGTCCAGTTGTAGTCCTAAGTGTCCCAATACTTTTGTCAAGTTTAGGCGTAAGTGTCCCAATACTTTTGTCCAGTGTAAGTGTCCCAATACTTTTGTCAAGTTGTAGTCCTAAGTGTCCCAATACTTTTGTCCAGTGTAAGTGTCCCAAAACTTTTGTCCAGTGGTAGTCCTAAGTGTCCAAATACTTTTGTCTACTTTTAGTCCGAAGTGTCCCAATACTTTTGTTCAGTGGTAGTCCTAAGTGTCCCAATACTTTTGTCAATTTGTAGTCCTAAGTGTCCCAATACTTTTGTCCAGTTGTAGTCCTAAGTGTCCCAATACTTTTGTCAAGTTTAGGCATAAGTGTCCCAATACTTTTGTCCAGTGTAAGTGTCCCAAGACTTTTGTCCAGTGGTAGTTCTAAGTGTCCCAATACTTTTGTCAAGTTGTAGTCCTAAGTGTCCCAATACTTTTGTCCAGTGTAAGTGTCCCAAGACTTTTGTCCAGTGGTAGTCCTAAGTGTCCCAATACTGTTGTCAAGTTGTAGTCCTAAGTGTCCCAATACTTTTGTCCAGTGTAAGTGTCCCAAAACTTTTGTCCAGTGGTAGTCCTAAGTGTCCAAATACTTTTGTCTACTTTTAGTCCGAAGTGTCCCAATACTTTTGTTCAGTGGTAGTCCTAAGTGTCCCAATACTTTTGTCAATTTGTAGTCCTAAGTGTCCCAATACTTTTGTCCAGTGTAAGTGTCCCAATACTTTTGTCCAGTTTTCGTCCTAAGTGTCCCAATACTTTTGTCAAGTTGTAGTCCTAAGTGTCCCAATACTTTTGTCCAGTTTTAGTCCTAAGTGTCCCAATACTTTTTTAAAGTGGTAGTCCGAAGTGTCCCAATACTTTTGTCCAGTTGTAGTCCTAAGTGTCCCAATACTTTTGTCAAGTTTAGGCGTAAGTGTCCCAATACTTTTGTCCAGTGTAAGTGTCCCAAGACTTTTGTCCAGTGGTAGTCCTAAGTGTCCCAATACTTTTGTCAAGTTGTAGTCCTAAGTGTCCCAATACTTTTGTCCAGTGTAAGTGTCCCAAAACTTTTGTCCAGTGGTAGTCCTAAGTGTCCAAATACTTTTGTCTACTTTTAGTCCGAAGTGTCCCAATACTTTTGTTCAGTGGTAGTCCTAAGTGTCCCAATACTTTTGTCAATTTGTAGTCCTAAGTGTCCCAATACTTTTGTCCAGTGTAAGTGTCCCAATACTTTTGTCCAGTTTTCGTCCTAAGTGTCCCAATACTTTTGTCAAGTTGTAGTCCTAAGTGTCCCAATACTTTTGTCTACTTTTAGTCCGAATTGTCCCAATACTTTTGTCTAGTGTACCTACCTTGTCTGCATTGTGTGGGCACGCTGGTGCTTCCTGCTTTTAAGCAGCCATCTTAAAAAAAACAGCAGCGCAGCAGCATCAGCGCAGCGGGTCTTTGAAGGGTCATAAAATCAAAACCGGAGCGGGTATTAAAACGCTGTTCTGTTATTTTATACACAAGGGTTTAATCTCTCTCCTGTGTTAGTTTGAAGCCGAAACGACAAACGCGCTCAGAGGAGATAGTTTCTGAAGGAAGGTGACCGGTTTTTACAAAAAAATTGTTTTGAAGGGGGAATAGCAAACTTCCTGTTGATTTTTGCTGGGGGTTGTCAATTTATGAAATGTAGGTCTAAGTGAGCCCTACATAGTGGTTTTTGTTTCATGTCTCTCCGACCTACTCAGTTTTGTCAGTTTTTTCATCCGAGGAGCAGTTTTTTGTGCGTTTCATTAAAAAATTGCGCTAGAGCACAATTTTGAGACTTGGGGTTAGGTTTTTTTATTAGATCGCAATTGTTGCCAGTCCTGATGTGTGTGTTCAGTTCGGTGAGTTTTGAAGCATGTTAAGGGGGTCAAATTACAGCTCAAAGAGGCAAAAGTGACTGTTTTTAGTACTTTTTTGTCTTGAAGGGGGAATTGCCAACTTCCTGTTGATTTTTGCCCGATGATATACAATTATGAAAACTAGGTCTAAGTCAGACCTACATACAGGTTTTTGTTTCATGTCTCTCCGATCTTCCTAGTGGGAGATATAGGCAGTCTAGTTTTTTTTCTTCCTAGGGGGCGCTAGAGCGCAATTTTGAGTTTTGAGTTTTTTGTTTTTTTTTATGTGTGGGTCAAATATGGTGAGTTTTGAAGCATGTTAAGTGGGTCAAATTACAGTTTAATGTGGCGGCAGAAGAATAAAGAATAAAGAATAAAACCTTACAAATTCAATAGGTCCTTATGTCCCATTGCATAAGGACTCCCTTTGGGAGTCCTTATACAATGGGCCATGCGGGCCCTAATAACAATTTCATTTAATCCAAACAGATTGCTTTTGATGGTTTTATTTAAAATCTTAATCTTTAAATATTTATATTAGGCTATGTCAAATGGTCTGAGATGGTCCCAAAACTGCGCTCTAGCGCCCCCTAGGAAGAAAACACAGACAAAACTGCCTGTAACTCCCAGTAGGAATGTCGTAGAGACATGAAACAAAAAAACCTCTATGTAGGTCTCACTTAGACCTATATTTCATACACTGACAACCCCCAGCAAAAATCAACAGGACGTTTGCAATTCCCCCTTCAAAACAAAAGTTGAGTAAAAACAGTCACCTTTTTTCAAACATTATCTCCTCTGAGTGCGTTTGTCGTGTCGGCTTCAAATTAGCACAGGAGAGAGATTGAACCCTTCTGATTAAAAGTTGTTCACTATTCTTGATTTATTTTAGATTGCCTTTCAAATGTCTATTCTTGCTGTTGGCTTTTATCAAATAAATTCCCCCCAAAAAATGCGACTTATACTCCAGTGCGACTTATATATGTTTTTTTCCTTCTTTATTATGCATTTTCGGCCGGTGCGACTTATACTCCGGAGCGACCTATACTCGGAAAAATACGGTACCGTAAGATAAAATTAAAAAATTATAATAATAATAATTTCATTCAACCTAAGCCGATTGCTTTTGATGGTTTTATTTAAACTCTTAATCTTTAAATATTTATATTATATGTGAAATGGTCTCAGATGGTCTCAACCCGCCTCGTTAGAGTGCGTCGGGAGAGTGACACGTTCTCAAATAATTTGACCCCCTTAACATGCTTCAAAACTCACCAAATTGGACACACTCATCAGGACTGGCAAAAATTGTGATCTAATCAAAAAACCAAACCCCAAAAACTCAAAATTGCGCTCTAGCGCCCCCTAGGAAGAAAACACAGACAAAACTGCCTGTAACTCCCAGTAGGAATGTCGTAGAGACATGAAACAAAAAACCTCTATGTAGGTCTCACTTAGACCTATATTTCATACACTGACAACCCCCAGCAAAAATCAACAGGACGTTTGCAATTCCCCCTTCAAAACAAAAGTTGAGTAAAAACAGTCACCTTTTTTCAAACATTATCTCCTCTGAGCGCGTTTGTCGTGTCGGCTTCAAATTAGCACAGGAGAGAGATTGAACCCTTCTGATTAAAAGTTGTTCACTATTCTTGATTTATTTTAAATTGCCTTTCAAATGTCTATTCTTGCTGTTGGCTTTTATCAAATAAATTCCCCCCAAAAAATGCGACTTATACTCCAGTGCGACTTATATATGTTTTTTTCCTTCTTTATTATGCATTTTCGGCCGGTGCGACTTATACTCCGGAGCGACTTATACTCGGAAAAATACGGTACCGTAAGATAAAATTAAAAAATTATAATAATAATAGTTTCATTTAACCTAAGCAGATTGCTTTTGATGGTTTTATTTAAACTCTTAATCTTTAAATATTTATATTATATGTGAAATGGTCTGAGATGGTCTCAACCCGCCTCGTTAGAGTGCGTCGGGAGAGTGACACGTTCTCAAATAATTTGACCCCCTTAACATGCTTCAAAACTCACCAAATTGGACACACTCATCAGGACTGGCAAAAATTGTGATCTAATCAAAAAACCAAACCCCAAAAACTCAAAATTGCGCTCTAGCGCCCCCTAGGAGGAAAACACAGACAAAACTGCCTGTAACTCCCAGTAGGAATGTAGTAGAGACATGAAACAAAAAACCTCTATGTAGGTCTCACTTAGACCTATATTTCATACACTGACAACCCCCAGCAAAAATCAACAGGAAGTTTGCAATTCCCCCTTCAAAACAAAAGTTGAGTAAAAACAGTCACCTTTTTTCAAACATGATCTCCTCTGAGCGCGTTTGTCGTGTCGGCTTCAAATTAGCACAGGAGAGAGATTGAACCCTTCTGATTAAAAGTTGTTCACTATTCTTGATTTATTTTAGATTGCCTTTCAAATGTCTATTCTTGCTGTTGGCTTTTATCAAATAAATTCCCCCCAAAAAATGCGACTTATACTCCAGTGCGACTTATATATGTTTTTTTCCTTCTTTATTATGCATTTTCGGCCGGTGCGACTTATACTCCGGAGCGACTTATACTCGGAAAAATACGGTACCGTAAAATAAAATTAAAAAATTATAATAATAATAGTTTCATTTAACCTAAGCAGATTGCTTTTGATGGTTTTCTTTAAACTCTTAATCTTTAAATATTTATATTATATGTGAAATGGTCTCAGATGGTCTCAACCCGCCTCGTTAGAGTGCGTCGGGAGAGTGACACGTTCTCAAATAATTTGACCCCCTTAACATGCTTCAAAACTCACCAAATTGGACACACTCATCAGGACTGGCAAAAATTGTGATCTAATCAAAAAACCAAACCCCAAAAACTCAAAATTGCGCTCTAGCGCCCCCTAGGAAGAAAACACAGACAAAACTGCCTGTAACTCCCAGTAGGAATGTAGTAGAGACATGAAACAAAAACTTCTATGTAGGTCTCACTTAGACCTATATTTCATACACTGACAACCCCCAGCAAAAATCAACAGGACGTTTGCAATTCCCCCTTCAAAACAAAAGTTGAGTAAAAACAGTCACCTTTTTTCAAACATTATCTCCTCTGAGCGCGTTTGTCGTGTCGGCTTCAAATTAGCACAGGAGAGAGATTGAACCCTTCTGATTAAAAGTTGTTCACTATTCTTGATTTATTTTAAATTGCCTTTCAAATGTCTATTCTTGCTGTTGGCTTTTATCAAATAAATTCCCCGACTTATACTCCGGAGCGACTTATACTCGGAAAAATACGGTACCGTAAGATAAAATTAAAAAATTATAATAATAATAATTTCATTTAACCTAAGCCGATTGCTTTTGATGGTTTTATTTAAACTCTTAATCTTTAAATATTTATATTAGGCTATGTGAAATGGTCTGAGATGGTCTCAACCCGCCTCGTTAGAGTGCGTCAGGAGAGTGACACGTTCTCAAATGCGCCCCCCTCTTCTCCCGGCGTATCAGCGCAACAGAGTCCAATAAGCACTCCTAAATAAACTCTCCTTACTTTTTCTGGCGATTTTGTGAGAAATGACGAAACTTCGTCCTGACCGGGCATCACTTCACTCACAGGTTACACACAGACATACGTCCATAAATAACACTTTTCAAAATAAAAGCAGCACAGTTGTATTGCACGCAGGACATAGATGTTTTTTTAAAATGTATTTTGTCATTTGTGATTGCCGCTGTTCACATTCACTCACAATCCAAACGCACATACGTCCACACGGAACTAATACAAATAACGCTTTTCAAAACAAAAGCACCGTTGTATTGTATTTTTTAAATGTATTTTGTAATTTATGATTGGCCTCACGCGGGCCGGACAGGGACGCACAAAAGGCCCAGGTCTGGTTTAATACAAGCGCTAGAAGAAAAAAAAACAATTAATATATCTTCCACCACAGTCCAAGTGGGGGTGGACACACACAAAAAAAAAAAGAAAAGCTAATCTATTTGTTTTTGTCTTTATTAATGACTCCTCTACTGGAGAACAAAATCAAATAATTAAAGTCCTGCCCGGAGCAGCAAAGTCATTATGTTGTGTTTGTGTGTTCCACGTTTATGACACCATAGGTGTGGATCGCCTAGCAACCACTTTCTTAATGAGGAGAGCAATTAAAGAGGTTGAGCCCTCGCCTCTGTGTTCCCCCCCCACGCTCCCTTGGGACCACGCCCCCACCCAGCTCCCCTCTGTTGTGTTGTGTGTGTGTGTGTGTGTGTGTGTGTGTGTGTGTGTGTGTGTGCTTTACAGGTTAACCCAACCCATCCTTTATTCCTCTCCTCAGCACACTCTTCAAAGCAGCAGAGTGACACCTCGTAAAAGACAGCCACTGTCAACCGCGCAGTTGAACATGTCTTTTTGTCTAACACACACACACACACACACACACACACACACACACACACACTACGCCTGACTGTGTGTTTGTCATCTCCCTAAATGCAGCACACAAAGATGGCTGGTTCGGAGGAAGGAGACACTGTGTTTAGCATGGTGGCTTTAAACTAGTGTGTGTGTGTGTGCGTGTGTGTGTGTGTGTGTGTGTGTGTGTGTGCGTGTGATGCTGAGCCAGAGGAGCATCCCTGCCTCTCTGCATTGATCAAGAGGCGCTGCCCCCTATTGGCCCACAGGCAGCATAGCGACTGTTAGAGCGCAGCATCACTCACTCCTTGTTCACTGTATGGTTGGTAGACGACCACGGTGGACCCCGCCCGGCATCCTCCAGTTGTTTTCAATACTTGATGCAAGTGTCTATATTAGTTATATTAGCCTACTATCAAAATGACTTTAAAAGTCTTATATAAGTGTTATAATGAAGGCAACACATGATGCAAGTGTCTATATTAGCTATATTAGCCTACTATCAAAATGACTTTAAAAGTCTTATATAAGTGTTATAATGAAGACAACACATGATGTAAGTGTCTATATTAGCCTACTATCAAAATGACTTTAAAAGTCTTATATAAGTGTTATAATGAAGGCAACACATGATGTAAGTGTCTACATTAGCCTACTATCAAAATAACTTTAAAAGTCTTTTATAAGTGTTACAATGAAGGCAACACATGATGTAAGTGTCTATATTAGCCTACTATCAAAATAACTTTAAAAGTCTTATATAAGTGTTATATTGAAGGCAACACATGATGTAAGTGTCTATATTAGCCTACTATCAAAATAACTTTAAAAGTCTTATATAAGTGTTATATTGAAGGCAACACATGATGTAAGTGTCTATATTAGCCTACTATCAAATGACTTTAAAAGTCTTATATAAGTGTTATAATGAAGGCAACACATGATGTAAGTGTCTATATTAGCCTACTATCAAAATAACTTTAAAAGTCTTATATAAGTGTTATAATGAAGGCAACACATGATGCAAGTGTCTGTATTAGCCTACTATCAAATGACTTCAAAAGTCTTATATAAGTGTTATAATGAAGGCAACACATGATGTAAGTGTCTATATTAGCCCACTATCAAAATGACTTTAAAAGTCTTATATAAGTGTTATAATGAAGGCAACACATGATGTGAGTGTCTATATTAGCCTACTATCAAAATGACTTTAAAAGTCTTATATAAGTGTTATAATGTAGGCAACACATGATGTAAGTGTCTATATTATCTATATTAGCCTACTATCAAAATGACTTTAAAAGTCTTATAAAAGTGTTATAATGAAGACAACACATGATGTAAGTGTCTATATTAGCTATATTAGCCTACTATCAAAATGACTTTAAAAGTCTTATATAAGTGTTATAATGAAGACAACACATGATGTAAGTGTCTATAATAGCCTACTATCAAAATGACTTTAAAAGTCTTATATAAGTGTTATAATGAAGACAACACATGATGTAAGTGTCTATAATAGCCTACTATCAAAATGACTTTAAAAGTCTTATATAAGTGTTATAATGAAGGCAACACATGATGCAAGTGTCTGTATTAGCTATATTAGCCTACTATCAAATGACTTTAAAAGTCTTATATAAGTGTTATAACGAAGACAACACATGATGTAAGTGTCTATATTAGCCTACTATCAAAATGACTTTAAAAGTCTTATATAAGTGTTATAATGAAGGCAACACATGATGTAAGTGTCTATATCATCTATATTAGCCTACTATCAAAATGACTATGCGTGTCACAGGCTGAAGCAAATCTTTGTTGACAGAAATGTTGAAATGTAGTATTTATTCTACACATTTTTACAACATTAGAAAACATTAGTAAAACTTCTCAGAATGTGAGATAACTCCTCTAAATGACTGTGTTTTAATGGCCAAAGGTATAGATGTGTGTGTCCAAGTTAAAGTCTTCTTCTAATAGATTTATTACAATCTTTGGCAAGCTAAGTAATGTTTTTGCTGTGGTCTGGAACAACATGGCACACAAACAACTATGAGAAATGCAGCCAATATTACATACAGATAATGTGTCATGAGACATGCGAATATAAATTATATACAAAGAGGACATAAGGGCATTTTACATCGTTTTTTTAGACCTTTAACATCAAAAGTGTATTTGCCATTATGATGTGCGGTGTTGTTTTTAAATGACCGTAAGTCTTGAACTATACAAAGTATTTCAATGGTTGAAATCTGCGCTTTTGAGTGTTATATGAGTTATTACGGTAATCTAGGTCACAGCAGCTCAGTTGTTGTGTTTTGCTTGATTGTAAAAGATACACAACTATGGAGGAGCTGGTCTGAGAAGTAAAATATGTTCATATGTTGTTAATATTCAGTGTTTTATTGTTCATAGTTAATATTGTAAATCCCACGTAAAAGAGGAGTGATGTTCATATGTTGTTAATATTCAGTGTTTTATTGTTCATAGTTAATATTGTAAATCGCACGTAAAAGAGGAGCGATGTTCATATGTTGTTAATATTCAGTGTTTTATTGTTCATAGTTAATATTGTAAATCCCACGTAAAAGAGGAGCGATGTTCATATGTTGTTGATATTCAATGTTTTATTGTTCATAGTTAATATTGTAAATCCCACGTAAAAGAGGAGCAATGTTCATATGTTGTTAATATTCAGTGTTTTATTGTTCATAGTTAATATTGTAAATCCCACGTAAAAGAGGAGTGATGTTCATATGTTGTTAATATTCAGTGTTTTATTGTTCATAGTTAATATTTTAAATCCCACGTAAAAGAGGAACGACATTCATATGTTGTTAATATTCAGTGTTTTATTGTTCATAGTTAATATTGTAAATCCCACGTAAAAGAGGAGCGATGTTCATATGTTGTTGATATTCAATGTTTTATTGTTCATAGTTAATATTGTAAATCCCACGTAAAAGAGGAGCAATGTTCATATGTTGTTAATATTCAGTGTTTTATTGTTCATAGTTAATATTGTAAATCCCACGTAAAAGAGGAGTGATGTTCATATGTTGTTAATATTCAGTGTTTTATTGTTCATAGTTAATATTTTAAATCCCACGTAAAAGAGGAACGACATTCATATGTTGTTAATATTCAGTGTTTTATTGTTCATAGTTAATATTGTAAATCCCACGTAAAAGAGGAACAATGTTCATTTAATGTTAATATTCAGTGTTTTTAATTGTTCATAGTTAATATTGTAAATCCCATGTAAAAGAGGAGCGATGTTCATATGTTGTTAATATTCAGTGTTTTATTGTTCATAGTTAATATTGTAAATCCCACGTAAAAGAGGAACAATGTTCATATAATGTTAATATTCAGTGTTTTTAATTGTTCATAGTTAATATTGTAAATCCCACATAAATGGGAGTGATGTTCATATCTTGTTAATATTCAGTGTTTTATTGTTCATAGTTAATATTGTAAATCCCACTTAAAAGAGGAACAATGTTCATATAATGTTAATATTCAGTGTTTTTAATTGTTCATAGTTAATATTGTAAATCCCACATAAATGGGAGTGATGTTCATATCTTGTTAATATTCAGTGTTTTATTGTTCATAGTTAATATTGTAAATCCCACTTAAAAGAGGAACAATGTTCATATAATGTTAATATTCAGTGTTTTTAATTGTTCATAGTTAATATTGTAAATCCCACATAAATGGGAGTGATGTTCATATCTTGTTAATATTCAGTGTTTTATTGTTCATAGTTAATATTGTAAATCCCACGTAAAGGGGAGCGATGTTCATATGTTGTTAATATTCAATGTTTTATTGTTCCTAGTTAATATTGTAAATCCCACGTAAAAAAGGAGCGGCGTTCATATGTTGTTAATATTCAATGTTTTATTGTTCATAGTTAATATTGTAAATCCCACGTAAAAGAGGAGCAACCTTCATAAGTTGTTAATATTCAGTGTTTTATTGTTCATAGTTAATATTGTAAATCGCACGTAAAAGAGGAGCGATGTTCATATGTTGTTAATATTCAGTGTTTTATTGTTCATAGTTAATATTGTAAATCCCACGTAAAAGAGGAGCAACCTTCATAAGTTGTTAATATTCAGTGTTTTATTGTTCATAGTTAATATTGTAAATCCCACGTAAAAGAGGAGCGACGTTCATATGTTGTTAATATTCAGTGTTTTATTGTTCATAGTTAATATTGTAAATCCCACGTAAAAGAGGAGCAATGTTCATATGTTGTTAATATTCAGTGTTTTATTGTTCATAGTTAATATTGTAAATCGCACGTAAAAGAGGAGCGATGTTCATATGTTGTTAATATTCAGTGTTTTATTGTTCATAGTTAATATTGTAAATCCCACGTAAAAAATGAGCGGCGTTCATATGTTGTTAATATTCAGTGTTTTATTGTTCATAGTTAATATTGTATATCCCACGTAAAAGAGGAGCAATGTTCATATATTGTTAATATTCAATGTTTTATTGTTCATAGTTAATATTGTAAATCCCACGTAAAGGGGAGCAATGTTCATATGTTGTTAATATTCAGTGTTTTATTGTTCATAGTTAATATTGTAAATCCCACGTAAAAGAGGAGCGATGTTCATATGTTGTTGATATTCAATGTTTTATTGTTCATAGTTAATATTGTGAATCCCACGTAAAAAAGGAGCGGCGTTCATATGTTGTTAATGTTCAGTGTTTTATTGTTCATAGTTAATATTGTAAATCCCACATAAATGGGAGTGATGTTCATATGTTGTTAATATTCAGTGTTTTATTGTTCATAGTTAATATTGTAAATCCCACGTAAAAGAGGAACGACATTCATATGTTGTTAATATTCAGTGTTTTATTGTTCATAGTTAATATTGTAAATCCCACGTAAATGGGAGTGATGTTCATATATTTTTAATATTCAGTGTTTTATTGTTCATAGTTAATATTGTAAATCCCACGTAAAAGAGGAGCGATGTTTATATGTTGTTAATATTCAGTGTTTTATTGTTCATAGTTAA